>NW_007731030.1:168344-169707 GCF_000696425.1 Galeopterus variegatus
TACGTGTGCTTCACAGAAGTGAAACGGACTCTCAGAGAGGTTAGGGAGCTTCTCAGGTCCCACAGCTCAAAGGGAATGGAGACAGGCAAAATGCCAAAATGGGTCGGTTGAACTTGAAACCGGGCTCATAGCAGGACCATGTCTGTTAATGCTCAGACACGATTTTGGTTAGTGTAAACTAACATTTTTACATCAATAAGTTTGTTTTACCCTTACAACAACCTGTATGATTAAAACAGATGTCATTTCCTCTTTATGAAATGCAAAATTTGGAGGCCCAAAAGAGGTTGGGACATTTTTTCACTGTCATTCAGCTTATTAACCACCAGAGTAAGGACCAACTTGGGCTTACAGGACCACAGTGTCTCTTCATTCCAAGTGCCTTTATTATTTCAACTTCGGTTGAAAGTTCGGTTTGGAAAACTTTCTAATCATTGCATATGCAAATCAGCATGGTTGTGAGGATTACAGATCCAAGGCATTAACATAAAAANTTTCTAATCATTGCATATGCAAATCAGCATGGTTGTGAGGATTACAGATCCAAGGCATTAACATAAAAAGAGCCCCTGACAAATAACAAAAGAAAGAACAACAGTGTTTGGCAGCTGGCACCAGCTCTCCTCCTGGGGGAGGAGATCATCTTTGAAAAGAGCTTCAATAAGCTTCTGAGTTTAAAGACAAGATCATAGGGGTAGATGAGACAGCTTCACAATAAAAAGAAGCTTGAGCCTTGGGAACACATACCTCTCCAGGAAGATTCCTCTCTGCGGCTAGGGGTGGCACGTTCCCAAGTGACTCCAGCAGCAATAGATGCAGAATGAAGAGCGTGGGTCAACGGTGCCACAGGGAAAGGCCAGCAGAGCTGAGGCACAACTCAGGAGGCCATGGCAGCTTCAGGACTGAAAGTCTTTGACTCAAAGGTCAAACTCTTCACCCCAGTCCACAGGCTCTCCACGAAGTGACGGACACCGTCCTTTCTGACTTCTCATCCAAGAGTATCCTTCATGCCTCCCACACCAGATCTCCTCTCCCCCTTCCATTCAGTACTTATTTAGTGCTCAGCTATGCAAGATCCTATCCTGGGTGTGGAGCCTCTGCCTTGGGATTGGGATGCCCTTTGCTTGTGCATCCAGGTGTGCAATGCATCCTTCTATATCATCAGCTGTTACGTGCGGCTCCTGCAGGACAAGACCCCCAGGTTTTTTGGCCACTTTTTTGACCCACACATCCCTTCGGGTACCCAGTTCATATTTGCTGGTGCAATGAATAGATTAAATTCCTTGTTAGGGTTTGGTGTAGTGGGAACAATATTTCTTTCTTAACTGAGCAGCAAAATGTACTATTTCTATTGTTTTCTCTT
>NW_007731030.1:170760-172548 GCF_000696425.1 Galeopterus variegatus
TGGGAACAATATTTCTTTCTTAACTGAGCAGCAAAATGTACTATTTCTATTGTTTTCTCTTTCATTTTTAGAGTAATCAAAAGGGAACATTTTAAAGTATGTGGCAATAGCGATGTCAGCAGGACAGAAAAACAAGGGGCCTTATTTCCATCACTGTACCATGTTCATCCACAAGCACGGGGGACCTGTTGTTTTCAGGTTGGTGAGGTGACAGCTATAAGCCTCGGCCCCTCATTTGGCCTATTGCATGTTTTTGCAGTCTCTGAACACTTTCATTCATTTCAAAAATACCCTAGACTCTAGACAGGTAAGACATATTTTTTAAAGCTGACAATATTACAAGCATGATTTTCTATATTTCCCAGTCTTGACAAGCAGGCATTTCTTTTTTTTTTCCCTTTGTTTTTTTCACTTTCAAAGAGAAGGTTGGCATATAAACGTAATTATCATTGATGAAACTGAAATCCCGACACCCTGGTTTCCACTCTGAGTAATAGTAAACAACTTTTGCCTGGAGCATAGAGGCATTCTTAAAATTTCTTTATTATCGAGATAAATTATTATTTTTTTATTAACAGAAGCATAACAAAAGATCATGAATGTGTACTATTTCTCCTGCATAAAAGTAAGGGTCAGTAAGATACTAAAAAGCGATTTTAATAAGCAGGCTGGTTCCGTTTAGTAAAAAGCCTCATGAGCCATCGGAAAACGCACACAAACCAAAAGGAGCTCACACCGTCTCACTCTGTAGGAATCCATGCACATCCCCACTGCATCTCAGGAAGAGACCACAGGTCCTAAAAAGAAAATGCTACAAAGTAGCACGTCTTCTTGAAGCAAAACAATCAAAAGCCTCATCATCAAAGACAGTAAGTTTCTGTGGTCTGAGGGTCTCTCCACTCTGGATGATGTAAGTGCCAGAGGAAAACAGTCCTTAGAAAAGGGAAATGTTTGTAGCAGGCTAAGTCCAGGCCTTTCACACCAGCCACCAAGCTGTTCTCATAGCACGGTCACCTTGAGAGGCAACAGGAGCTAACGTCGTCATTCTCTCCCTGATTTCCTTCTCTGAGCCTGTGAGCATTGTTAGAAAACACCCCATGGAAGGAGCCACAGCAATCTACTTTCTGCCTTGATAAGCACAGCCCGTGGAGAAGCCTGGAGTATTTAGTGGGTGAGACCAGAAGAGGAAAACACCATCATTAACACAGCAAACCTTCAAAGCCAGCACACCTGCTCCGCGGCCATCTGCACAAAGATGGAGGTTTTGTAAAGTGTCTCCACGGGNAAGACCTGAAACTATAAAACTACTAAAAGAAAACATAGGGGAAACACTTCAGGAAGTAGGAGTGGGCAAAAACTTTATGAATAAGACTCCCCAAAGCACAGACAACAAAATAAAAAATAAACAAATGCAATTATGTCAAACTAAAAAGCTTCTGCACAGCAAAAGGAACAATTAACAGAGTGAAAAGACAACCTACAAAATGGGAGAAAATATTTACAAACCATGCATCCAACAAAGGATTAATATCTAAAATGTACAAGGAACTCAAACAACTTAACAGTACAAAAACAAGTAACCTGATTAAAAAATAGGCAAAGGAGCCGAATAGGCATTTCTCAAAGGAAGACTTACAAATGGCCAACAGACACATGAAAAAATTCTCAACATCACTCAGCATCAGGGAAATGCAAACCAAAACCACACTGAGATATCTTCTCACCCCGTTAGACTGGCTATTATCAAAAAGACAGAGAATAACAAATGCTGGTGAGGATGTGGAGAAA
>NW_007731031.1:0-10898 GCF_000696425.1 Galeopterus variegatus
TGTGGTGCTGAAAACACCAAGGCCACAGGTTCGGATCCCTATATAGGGATGGCCGGTTAGCTTACTTAGCAGAGAGTGGTGCTGACACCACCAAGCCAAGGGTTAAGATCCCCTTACCGGTCATCTTTAAAAAAAAAAAGAAGAAGAAGAAGAATTTCTCAATTAAAAAGAGTAAAGTTTGTGAAATGAATGAAACTAACTCCTTGGATGCTTTGAAGGCCACATTCAAAGTTAAGGATGGACACTAAAGGACCTCACACAGCCTCTTTAAGTGCTAGGATTCCATGATACTTGGCTTTCTGGCTTATGTCCCTGAACACACTATATGTTTCTAAAAAACAAAACCTTAAATCATGCAGTGCATTCTTGAGTCAGAGGACTCGAATCAGATTTCTGGCTTTCTCACTCTGTGATCATCATTCAATTACATTTGTCAAACAGCCAACATACCCAGTGAGAGTGGAAACAACGGGCCAGCTGAAATAGCAACAAGAGCCTCTCCTACCAATTTGGACTTTATATCAGGTTCAGAGCACTGGGAGTGCAATCTGTGCACAACTGGAAAATGCTGTGTCTGTCAGTCTGTTTCTTCTTTACAGAAGCCCAGGGATGTATGTTCACCTGAAAATTTTGAAACGCATTGTCTTTTGTTTCTGTGTTGAGTAGCCCTGCAAGGACACCGTGACAGCCGGAGCTCCCTGGGACAGAGCGCTGGAACCAAGGCAATAAACCATGTGTGAGGAATGGGACCTGATTCAGTTCTAAAACGTTAAAGGGTTAATCTTGCTTGCCAAGAATGAAGTGGAAGATGAGACTGACTAGGGTGCCTTGGAAGGAAATTTTATAGTGAGGAAATTACAGGATTGGATTCCAAGCCCACTGCGTGTCCAATTAGGATGGATGGAATCACAATGCATGCCCAGGTATCTGCAGCACCAGTATGCTCACAAAGTAACCCAACCTGTTATTTTCAGAAACACCTCCTAGAGTGCAATAAAACAGCCAGAGGATCTGTGCTTCTGAAAGAATGTTTCCAGCTGTGATTGAGAATTTGTTGCCACATGAAACCCTACCTGATATTAACTGAAAAATAAACTATAACCCCATTTCATAAAGTTGTATTTTTTTTAAATTCCTGTTTCTAAGAATCTTCTGTTTTCCTGCTACCAATTTCAGGATTCATCGCTCCTTTTTTGTTCTTTTCATCCATGCCTCTTGCCCCTCACCCCACAGCTCCACAAATATCATCTTCCTTTACCAACAGCTCCATTCTTTCCTTGTGCCTCAGTTAATAGTTCTAATTTCCTTTAGTGGTCTTATTACTTTCCAAATTAACCTCCCCATTGCACTAATATACAAGCTGAAAATAATTTGGAAACCAAGCTTATTTTTCCTCAAGGGCAAGATGCCTGTTGAAATAACAGCATGAGATTGGGTCTCTTTGATGGATGACTTTTATTAAGTGATTACACTGGATTTTACTTCCTGCCTAAGGTCAAGTTCAAAGAATCTCTGTATGTTGTCTAATCTCTGTTTTTCTACCTAATCTGAAAATGATAGCTCATCCCTAAAGTGTTTCTCTCTCTCTCTGGTTTCCATGTGCAGATGGTCATCAATCCCCCTTGCTTCCCAGATCCCTGGGGACTTATCCAGCTTTGCATGTTGCTGGTGAAAGTTATTTTCCTAAGGAGAAATGCAAAGTTGCAGAGCAGCCTTATTTAGACTTTGCTTGTTGACCATGGCACTTGATTTCTGGGAAGATTATACAATCAGTATTCAGAGCATTTTCTTAGATGCCTCATTACTGGGTCAGTGGCTTCATATCCTAAGAGAAAGAGAAAGGGAAATTGGTTCCATCTCACTGAGCTCACCAGTGTGGAATCTGGACAAGGTGTTAACTCCACAGAGGCTCATTCCTTTTCTGTAAAATGGAGGTAATAATATAACTTACATCATGTGAAGATTAAATAAGACAACGTGTACAAAGGAACTTGCACAATGACTAAGAGGTCAGCATAGTGTAATGAGTAATATCATGAACTAGAGCTGGACGACTTCAAATTCTCACTTTGTCTCTTGATGTCTATGTAATTTAGGGTAAGCCAAGCAACTTGGTGCCTCAATTTACCAATCTATAAAATGAGGCAGTAATTAAATCTACCTTATAGGGTTGTTGTGAGGATTAACTGAATTAGTGAACACTACTCAGAACAGTGCCTGGCATGTGACAACCGCTATAAAAGTATTTGCCATTATTATCAGAAAATACTAGTATTATTCCAGCTGTTGATATAAGTTGTGGCTTTGAAAACATTTTCCTGAAAGGCTGATAAAATCAAAGTGAAGCAGCAAAGGTTTAACATTCGATCATGCAGAGACTAAGATGTTTCATTTACTTTTTCTTTTTTGACTAAAGGAAATGAAAATTCAGAGATGATGTTGACTTGGGGAGACTATCTGAGGAAGGGTGACCTTGTTCTCTTCACATTCTTGGTCTCAGGAAGACCTGCATGAGGGGGAAACCTGGCCTCACAATTGAACAAAGCTGCTTCTTAAACATGGATGGAGGGCCGGCCCGGTGGCGCACTGCTACAGTGCGCCGCTTGGGAGCATGGCGGCGCTCCCGCTGAGGGTTCGGATCCCACATACAGACCGGTTCCCACTCACTGGCTGAGCGAGGGGCGGGCGCAGCACCGAGGGTTGCGATCCCGTTGCCGGTCCCGGTCCGGTACGGGAGCGACACTGAGGGTTGCGGTCCGTTGCCGGACACGAAAAAAGACAAAAAGGAAAAAAAAATAACATGGATGGACAGGGCTAACGATCATGAAGGGTATTAGTCCCCTTCAGAAAGAGAATTTAATGTAGCTGGAGGTCAAAGAAGACAATCCCCAATATACTCATTACCAAATTAGTATTTTGTTTATTTTCAAAAGAGGGTGGGGTAAGTTCAAAAGCATGGAGGTGAATTATATGTTGAGGCCAGTGCAGTACTTGGGGAAACTGCTGATAAGATTTGGAAGACAATGTATAACTATGTTAAGCCCCTTTGAGGTCTTCCCTAAAGCTCGATGGTGCCCATTATTTTGCTTTTCCTTATGTTTTCAACTTTTGGTAGAATCTATAACCATTGTTAAATGCAAGATGTATCAACCTTGTAATAAACATCAACAGTGAAAATCTATTTTCCTGAACCTATATGAATTTTGTGCAGCTTTTTAAAAAATGTGTCTGAAAGAACCATTACATAGAGTGATCTGTGTAGACACTGATTTAAGACTCTTCTGGATTAAGTGACCTTGGGCAAATCACTTCTCTGAGTTTTGGTTTCTGTATACCCTGCTTATCTCAGAGGGTTATTGTAGAAACAATATAAGATGAAGAATGTGAGAAAATACTTTTCAAATGCAAAAGTGGCATTAATAAAAAAAAGTGTTATAAAGGTAAATTTATAAAGCTGAGATTGGGAGAAACAGGATGAGGAGAGAGAGTAAGACAGAAAAACATCACTAGGGAGAAGAAGGTGAGATGAGAGGGAACAAATCAGTTTTCAAGATATTAACGTCAAGCACAAAAAAAGGCAGTTTGGAAGTTAAAAGATACTTGGTAAATAAACAATAGAAGGAAGCTAAAAATAAATCCTGCATATCTGTAAGATGGAATATTATGTGGGTATTAAAATCTGTGCTTATGAGGGTTTGAATGGCATGGAAAATATTTATAATATAATGCTAACTAAAAACCAGATGTGACATTGTATGCTTGAAGAGAATGCAGCCAATTGTATAAGAAAAGCATCAAAAAAGATTGGAGGGAGGGGGTTTGAGAAGTGATAGGTCGAGCAAAGGGCATAAAGAAATATCATGATTTGTAAGAACAAATATGCTAATAATAAAAGACAACCTGCAGGGCTGAGCCCATGGCGCACTCGGGAGAGTGTGGCGCTTGGGAGCACAGCAGTGCTCCCGCCGCGGGTTTGGATCCTATATAGGGATGACCAGTGCGTTCACAGCGCCCACTGGCTGAGCGCAGTGTGGCCGGTCTCAAAAAGGAAAAAAAAAAAAAAAAAAAAAAAAACCTGCAAAAAACAAAAAAAGATTGGAAGGAAATATGGCAAAATTGGTTGCTTCTGAGTAGTGAGCAATTAAAGGAGGTTGTTTTTATGTTTTTATTATTTCTGAAAATTAAAATTTTCTTTAGTGACCATGAATCAATTTTCTAATCAAAAACAAAACTAAACTACATTAACAACAAAAGATGTGAAATGTTCAAGGTGATATATCAAGTAGAGTATCAGGAAACGTCCTGAAGCTTCTTTGGATCTAAATGTGGGATTTGTACCTGAAAGATCAAACACAAGTACCTTGTTACTCCACCTTTGTTGCTTTGTGTTGCTTTGCCCCCCACGGATTTGTCACCCCGCTTCCCCTGGGTGATGGAGATGAAAGGATTACTCAAAGTCCATCTCTACTGAGCAGTGAAAGACCCCGAAGTGGTTAATCTCCCTGGGAATACTCAAGCAAGAGCCAACCCTTCCATTTGGGAAATTAATGCCGAATTGGGGTTCTCTTCCTGCATTTATTTTCCAGACCAGGAAGTTACAGGAAGAGACATAGGTGGGGTTATAGTTTAACAGTATAGGCTGGTAACTTACGTGAAACAAACCAGATGACATTCCAGTAAGGCAATTAAGTGGTCCTATCAACAACAGTTTGATCTTAGCGAACATTCCTTCCTATAGCAATTTCTCAGTATCTTTACATAACAACCAGTAACTAGTCTGCCTTTGAGCCACCAACCTGCTGTGCCACAATCCTTATCATGCAACAGAGACTTATAGCCTGAGGGAAATTTCCTGTCCTTGCAAGGTTGATATTTGAAATGGCAAGGCTTTGGAAAACCAGGCCCTGTGAAGCACATATGCTTCATAGTATATTCCGTACACCTTAGTAGCAATCCATTGTATAAACAACAACAACCATAACAATAACAACAACAGTTTCCAACTGTGCACTGCTATGTAGTACCAGGAACCATTTTAAGTGTTTTATCCTGCTAAATAAAATTTATGGGAGGGTATTTTCTTCCACTGGCTGCTGCCCTAGGCCTCAACAGACCAGACGAAACCCGAATGGAGTTACTTGTGGTGGGTAATCAAACCGTACTTATGAACAGGCCAGTTTTCCAAAACATAGGAGATTCACAGAAACCAATCCTAAGGGGCCAGTCAACCTGAGCCAGACAGATAAGTAAGTGCCCTCCACTTCAGCCCTAAAAGGAAACTATGTTTGGAATGACCAACCTGCTGTTTTTTCCTTATTCCTGCTTTCTTCAGCCTTTTCCCCACTTAAAACTCACCCACTTTGCTCAGCTCATCGAAGCGCATTTTTATTTCAAAGATAGGATGCTGCCAATTCATGAATCACTAATGAAGACCAACTAGATCTTTATCCAATCTGTTAAAATTTTGTTCTTTGACAATATGCAATAACTCATTGAGTCCTCATCAAGGCCTGATAGTATTAATTTGCTAGAGCTGCCATAAGAAAGTCCCACAAACTGAGTGGCTTAAACAACAGAAATTTAATGTTTCATAGTTTTGGAGGCTGGAAGTCTGAAATCAAGGTGTTGGCTGAGTTGGTTCCTTCTGGGTCTGTGAGGGAAGGAGAGTTCTGGGCCTCTGTCCTTGGATTGTGAGTGGCCTTCTCCCTGTGTCTCTTTGCATTGTCTCCTCTCTGTGTGTATAGTATTCTCTTCACGTGGTGTTTTTTTGATAAGGACAGTAGTCATATTGGATTAGGGGTCCACCCTACTCCAGTATGACCTCATCTTAACTAATTACATCTGCAGTGACCCTATTTCCAAATTAGTTCACTTCTGAGGTAATGAGGGTTGGGGCTTCAACATATGAATTTGAGGGGGACACAATTCAACCCATACACTCTATAGATGTAGAAACTGAGGCCGGGAGAAGTTAAGTAACTTTGCAAGGTCCTATAGCTAGTACATGGTAAGGTTGAAATTCTAACACAGACAGCCTGACTCTAGAGCCCACGGGCTTATGTTCTGCATGCTCCTGGAAAGCTCAAGATCTACTGTAGAAGTAGATTCTATGTTTCTAACATAGCCAGGCAAGAGAATGGTGTGGGCTGAGATCGCTGAGTCTTACTCTTAGGTGGACAGCCTTAAACATTACCTTCTCTTGGCCAGCCCGGTGGCGCACTGGATAGTGTGCCGCTTGGCTCCCGCCGAGGGTTCGGATCCCATGTGGAGACCGGTTCCCGCTCACTGGCTGAGCGCGGTGCGGGCACAACACCGAGGGTTGCGATCCCGTTGCCGGTCCCTGGTACGGGTGCGACACCGAGGGTTGCGATCCCATTACCGGTCAGTAAAAAAAGACAAAAAGGAAAAAATAATAAAAAAATTTAAAAAAAAAACCATTACCTTCTCAACTAGATATAGCTGGATTTAATAAGCAAGTTTTGCCCTAATAAGTTACACCCCAAGATAACTCTTACCAGACTAGTTTTGCATACAACTTTGTACAGAGGGTACAAAGCAGATGGTGTTAGAGCTTCTGAAGCTTCAGCAAGCTCCATCAGCTGGTGAGTGACTTGCGTTCACAAGCGTGGGATCCCAGATCAAGTGCCTGGGGTTGGAGCACGGCCAGTGGCAGTGAATTCGAGGCTTTCTTGCATTTTCTGCATTTTGGGATTATTTGTCTGGTAGTTTGGCTGGGAGATAATGGGCATTATGATTTGGCCATATGTGCCTGCTGCCTCCTCAGGAAAATCCCTGCCCCTGAGCACACACAGGCCCTCCTGCAGCAAGCTGGGAAGCTGCCTACCAAGGGCCCTGTATGGTGAAAGAGGAAGAACCACCTACACTGGCCATTGCAGGGTCACAGCACCACTAGGCCCTGTTGATCCCTCAGGCCCTGGGCCTAGATGAACAGGGCCACATTTGGGCACTTGCCCATGGCCCGAGTGGAAAACCAAAGCTGTGTCATGAGAATCTGCACAGTCAGCCCTGTGGAAATGTCTCACCTGACTTCAGCGTGTCTCTCAGCCCCTAGCAAGTCATCATTCACTCTCTGATCACTTGAATCACAAGTTTTCAGTGGAATATTAGAGTTTTAGAGCTGGGAGGCACCTCTGAGATAGTCCAGTCTCCCTCATTCTACAGATAAAGAAATAGAGACCCAAGAAGCGCCGCAGGTTAGTGTGTGGCAAAAATCAAGGCCAGAGGTCACATCTCCTGACACTCCATCCGACAGTCCATCCAGGAGGCCTGTGCTGGAAAGATGTCTACTCTTGAAGCCTGCTTACATGGTTTGTTTTACTCATACGAAAACTAATTTCCTCACTGCACATTTCAGTCAGGCTTTCCTTTGCTTTCTCTGCTTGCTTCCTCATCGTAAAATGAGAACATAAAACAGATGAGTTAATACACAGAAAGCACATGGCATTGTTACTGACACATAGAAAATAATAAATGGGATGCTGTCGTTGTTATTTATCTTATTGTTATTACCACTGTTTAGTGTCCTAGGGCTGCCATAACAAAGTATCAAAAATGGGGTGGCTTAAAACAACAGCAATTTATTGTCTCACAATTCTGGAGACTGGATTTCTGAAATCAAGGTGTTAGCAGAACCATGGTCACTCTGAAGCTCTATGGAAGGATCCTTCCTTGCCCTCTTCCAGCCTCTGGTAGCTCCAGACATTCCTTGGATTGTGGGCAGCTAACTCCCATCTCTGCATCCATCTTCATATGGTCATCTCTCCTGTGTCTGTGTCTCTTTTCTTCTTATAAGGACATCAGTCACATTGGATCAAGGACCCACTGTACTCCAGTATGACCTCATCTTAACCAATTTTATCTGCAAAGATCCTATTTCCGAATATGGTCACATTCACAGGTACCAGGGGTTAGGATTTCAACATATCTTTTTGGGGGTTACAATTCAACCCATAGAAATCATTCTCATTGTCAAACCAGCACATTTTAGAATGGTAAATTTCATGGAGGATAGAAGGTGATCATTTGCTTCTGGTCCCAGCCCTGGACAGAGCTGTGCCAGAGCTTGCCTGTATTCTTTTCAGTCAAAAACTGATTTAGATGCCAGACTTGCAGAAGTTTCAGATCTGCTGGAAAGAAAAGAAAGATTTTAATTGGTGGAGAAATTGCAGAACCAGCACATTTATGCAGCTCTCTTGTTTTCATGAAGAAGCTGTAAAGAGGGCCGGCCCGGTGGCGCACTGGAGAGTGCGCCGCTTGGGAGCACAGCGGCGCTCCCTCCGAGGGTTCGGATCCCATGTGGAGACCGGTTCCCACTCACTGGCTGAGCGTGGTGAGGGCGCAACACCGAGGGTTGCGATCCCATTGCCGGTCCCCAGTACGGGCACGCACCAAGGGTTGTGATCCCGTTACTGGTCAGTAAAAAAGACAAAAAGGAAAAAAAAAAAGAAGCTGTAAAGAAAGTCAGAGGTCATCAGTAGAGTGGTTTTATTGTAGCCGTTTATTTCTGACTAGCAATTTCTTTAGTATTCTTAGTTTGCACATCTAATTCCTCCATAAGTTTCCTAGGGGGTGGAAAGATAGGAAAATTTGAATAAAATTATGACTGTTGCACTCCATGTATACATCATCCCAATTCTGAGACTCCCCAATTTGTTCTCACAGGGTATTCAGAAGAGGGTAGGATGAGAAAAATGCACAGATATGTGTATATGTATATAAATGCAATATATCCGTGTATATGTATGTGTGTGTCTTTGGGGGCCTCAGAAGCTGACACACACACACACACACACACAAAGACTGCGTCCTGATCTTAGCTCCCTAAATTGATTTGTTATTATTTGCATCAATGATACAAGTATAGGTATAAAAACGTTGCCCATAAATTCTGAGGAAAATGAGTAAATAAGAAAAATAATTTGGTGATTTGAAATTCCCACTTTTCAATGTATTGCAGACTCTTGCCAATTGACTCAAAGAGTGTAGGTCATTTCTTCCACTTGTTCCCCATGTCACAAATGTCTTATTAGTAATTATTTCTATGGCTGCTATTAAAATCTTGTTACACCACCATATGGGAAGAATTATGGAGATCAGTTTTTTTATCCTAATTTGTGAGCTTTGGGTTGTTCATTATTTTCCTGAGTCATTTCGAAACCTGGGATCCGGCTCAAGACCTCAAATAACAGTGATTTTATATGCTATTATTCATTTTCTTCCACATGGAGAACAGATTCTAATGTGCATTTAATTGAGTTAATATAATAAGTGCACTTTTCATGTGAGCAATTCCCTGGTGGGCTGCTGCTTTCTCTTTGAACATGACTCACAGGTTAAGAAATCTATAAATAACAAAGCAAAATTTCTTACGCATCTAAAGGAGGAAAGGTACCTTGTCACAAATCTCATTTTATATTCAAAATTCCTTTGCAGTGAAGGTAAGATATTTATTTTCTAAATTTTTGACTAATAGCAGATTTCTCAGTACTTTCCTGAGTTTGAAAATCAGATAAATGAACCAAAATGGATAACAAAATGTCCCAAACCAGTAATGATAATGTGAACCAGTTTTGAGTACCATTCAGAAAGTCACACAGGCATTCTCATTGGAGTATTTCACATGGTTTTTTTGGTTTGTTTGTTTTGTTTTTTACATTAATGGTTTGCTTATTCCTGAATCTTGCTTGTTTAAATCGAACAAGCAGCAGTGACAGGCCAGAATGACTCTATCCTCTTTCACCTTCTAAAAATGGCCTCAGGCAAAATACCAGCTCTTTCCCCCTGCTCTCCTGATGAAATGAGACAGTGGGATGGCATCTGTTCAGGAAAGAAGGCAGCAGCATGAGGTCGCTGGTGGAGCCCAGGCATTCTGACTTGAACCTGTAGCAGTCAGGCATCTTTTGGGGCATCAGAAGCTGCCAGCAACTGTTACCAAGCTTTTCCACATTCTCCCAGCCATCAGTCAACCACCATGCTACTCTTACCAAGCTTTTGCAGTCTCTGGAACACCATTCATCAATTCATTAATCAATACTTATTAAACAATTGCTATGTGCCAGACACTGCTCTAGCTGATGGGGACCCAAATATACTGTCCCTATCCTCAAAGTCCTTAGGAATCTCTTAATCCCTTGGGGCTCCTAGAACACTTGGGTATTAGGCCCCTAACATCCCAGCAAGCCCATTCTGGGTCCCCTATAACTGAAGTGTCAGATTTCTATCTTCCAATCTAGCTTTGTGAACCCAAGGAAAGGATTCAGAAGAGGGGTGGGGTGAAAACCGCCTAGCTACCTTACATAGTCTGTCACCAGCCTTGTCTCTGGGCACGGTAACTTTTGGGGGTGGCAGGTGCCATCTTGAACCTGAATTGTTTATTTTGCTCTGTAAACTTAAATCTTCTTCATGTCTCTTCAGCTGTGTCATCAACAACTAGAGAGAAGAGCAGGGACTGTGACTTGTATTTCGTTGGAATCTGCACGTTGTATTATATAGCTGGGAGGTTCTATACACATGCTCTTGAGAGACACATACGCACATGTTACTGATTCGTCATCAAGCTTGTCCTCGATGTGAATGTCCAGATCGATGTTAGCACCAGCTGCTTGGCAGGGAGCTCTCTCCTTACTCCCTGAATGGCTCCAGTGAGCCCTCGTCTGTCAAATTCCAGATTTCTCTTTCACACACTCAACATACTTTTGCCCATGTGTGTGGGAGCTTTAAAAACCTCTGGGGTAGTTCAAAAATCCTAAAGCAGGGCCAGCCCACGGCTCACGCGGGAGAGTGCGGTGCTGATAACACCAAGGCCACAGGTTCGGATCCTATATAGGGACGGCCGGTTAGCTCACTTGGGAGAGTGTGGTGCTGACAACACCAAGTCA
>NW_007731031.1:11510-25315 GCF_000696425.1 Galeopterus variegatus
CGGCCGGTTAGCTCACTTGGGAGAGTGTGGTGCTGACAACACCAAGTCAAGGGTTAAGATCGCTTTACCAGTCATCTTTAAAATAAAAAATCCTGATGCAAACCACCACTAAACACAGAGCTAGGCACACAGTACAAGTTTAAAAGACCTTTGGAGCTGAAACCCAGTGCCCCAAGAGTGAAGTCTCAGGGGGTCCTTATCTATTCAGTCCCTCTGAGCGTGACTTACCCAAGGCCCTCTCTGAAATGCTCAGCTCCACTCTCCTTCCTCTGCCTCTGCACACTGCTTGGAAGCAGCAGGCATGCTTGGTGGGTGCTACATCCTGAGTGACTGGGGAGCTTTACCTTCCTAGTAACTTCCCTCAGCTGCCATTTAGAAACAAAAGAAAACAAGTATGTGGGGCCAGGAGGTGGTTTTACATGTTGGTTACAGGCTCGGACTCTTGGGTCAGGCAAACCAGGATTCAAATTTGGGTGGTCTCACTTGCCAGGTTTTGTGACTCTGGGGGAAATTATGAAATTTCCTTAATGCTCATTTCCTGACTAATTGTAGTGTCTATCACATAGGTTTACCATGAGGATTAAATGATGGCATTCATGGCATTTAGCAGAGAGCATAAAGGGACAAGGGCTCAGAATAAGTGCTCCCCAAGAGCAACCTTCTGAGGAACTTTTTTCATATGCTTCCTTGGATCTGTCTTGGCCTTTATGACTCTGTGGTAGCTGGCATCCCCGTTCTCGGGGGTTTCTTCTGTGTGGCTGCCTCTGCCACTTCTATTTCTCACCCACTGCACCACATCGGAGGTGCAGACTCTGGTATTCCCCGGCTGAAGCCTTGACTCCTGGGAACAGGTGCTCTCAGCCAGTGCTTCATGGGCTGAGGTCTTTGCAAGAAGATCTAAGAGTCGATAGTCTCCCTGACCCAGATCACTCTCCATTAAGCTCCTCCTAGCTGGCTAAAGGCATTTTGTAGCCTGAATCAGTTAACATGATAAAGAGAAATTCTAGTACATTACAATTGATAAATGTGTTTCGATTTCATAGATATCAAGCACTATAAGCAACCGCTTTATGTTTGTTCTTATTCAAGTAATAATAAGATAAAAATAATTCAAGTGAAAGATGGTGGCCTGCAATAGTTTCTTTCCCTTAAAAGGTTTTGTGTGTTTTGCAAGTTGAAAAAGACTTGTTCAAAGAACTAAAGTTACAGTGCTTCTAACCTTGTTTATGAAATGTCTAACATTTGACTATATTAGTATTTATGTAAATGCCTTATTAGATTGTTTTTTGAGCAGAAATGGAATTGTACTTGTTTATGTATTTTCTGTGTGACTACTTTTTGTTGTTATTGTTTTGTTTTGTTTGTTTTTGGTGGCTGGCCGGTATGGGGATCTGAACACTTGACCTTGGTGTTACAAGGTTATACTCTAACCAGTTGAACCAGCCAGTGCAGTTTATGTATTTTTCTACAGTGCCTACCACTGAGCTTTGCCTACAACATACCCTCAATAAATATCTCAATCATGCAACAAATAGTTGCTGAACATTTGCCATGTGGGAAGCATTCTACAAGGCTTGTGGTGAAGACAAAGATGAGTATGCGGTCTGGGAGGACAAGTAATATGTAAACAACCAACTGCAATACTCAGCACGGGAGGAGAGTGATTAGTGTGGTTGGAGGTAAGAATTAAATGCTGCAGGTTCAGAAAGGGAACATGTGCTTCTGGCTGTAGAGCTCATTGAAACGTCATGAAAGAGGAGGCATTTGAGCTGGGATTTGAAGATGTAGGATCTGGACATCACGAGATGGTGCAGGAAGGCTTTGTAGACAAACATGACAGCCTGATCAAAGTCCAGAAAGCACAGAGCACACACAGAACATGGCCAGGAATCTGATTTGGTGGGAGTTATGCTAAGTAGGAGATCATGTCAATGTGGCAGATTAGGGTCCAGTCCTAAAGAGCTTGCACAGTTGTTCACAAATGATTTTTCATTAAGTAAACAACACAAATGAATTGTCCTGTTACCTCACATTTCCTAAGAACAGAGAACATATATTCTGATGAAATGTAATTCAAAATCTTCATTCAAAACTTTATAGTTTTGAAGAACATGATAAAATTGGGAGGGTAGAAAATTTTCTGGGATCCACTGCAGAGACCAAAGTGGGAATTTCTCAGGAGCTTGTCATCCATGGTACAAAGAGCTGACACAGCACATTTTAGCCTTTAGCTATGCACATAAGTGTGCTGTTTACTGCTCAGATCCGTCAAATCCAGTGACTTAGGAAGCACGCACAGCCTTAACGTTCGTGCTAATTGATGGGATGAGTAAATAGTTCTCAAACCTGAGTAAGACTCTGTTTCATTCTTGTCTTTAAAGAGACTTCAGGGTAATAATTTTGATGACTGTTGTTTCTTGAAAGCTTGCACCAGATGAGAATGGAGCCTGCTGAATGAGGGGGGGTCTTTAACTCAAGAGAGGAGCAAAATTAGATCTAGAATAAATTCTTCTCTGGTCTCAACTAAAAAAACCTTAAAATCAAGACTCAGAAGGATCACACTGCTTCTAAATAACTTAATTGTGTACCAGAACAAATCTCATGAATGTTTACGGGAATATAAAAGTACCCAGCACTCAACAAGGTAAAACTGTCAGTGTCTAGCATACAATAAAAATTATTCAGCATGCCTTTTCCTCAATCCACTTTCTCAGTTCTGGTCAGTCTGTTTGATATTGAGACAGACTGGCCTAAGGTGGCTCTGTCTGTGGTTCTGGACTTGCTTATAAAAGCAAGTGAACACATAGCTGACTTCCACCCCAGCCAGAGATGGAGTAAAGGGGACAGGATTTATCTTCCCACCTGAAAACAAAAAACAAAAAAACTGGACAAAATATATGAAATCAAGACCATGGACATCAGCAATGAACAACAGTGAGTCCTATGATTGCCCTAGCTTACTGCCTGGAGAGACTGTCAGAGCCATGGCTCGGGGAGGTAGAATGCACATGGCCCCTGTGCTCTCTCTGAATGTAGGAGATGAAGCAGGGAGTTCGGGGAGGCCAAGTCAGCTAGAGGAAGATTTGCAGAGAGGAGAAAGCCACACACACAGAGAATTCCAGAGAAAGTTCCCTGTGAGTCCTCAGCTTTATATTGATTGGCACATTGAAAGTCAAGTGCAAGAATTGATGGTGACATTGAGAGCCAGGCTGAGGCTCAAGGCCATGAGTCTGCTGTTGCATGGATTTGCATGGTTTTCCCCATCAGCATTCAGCTTCTTGGAGAAAGAAAAAGAAAACTGCAGTATGAATCCTGTACCATGTTTTGTTGGATGGATATAGAAAGGGGAAATGGTGGTAGCAAGAAATTTGAAGATGCTGGCAGAAAGGGGCTTAGGGTCTCACCATGGGATCCAAGATTGGAAATTTCTGGATAAAATGGACCTCCTGGGTGAAAGAACAAGGGCAAAAGAAGTGGAGTCATGACTGCATTGGAAAAATTAAAGATTGTTGTTAACTGGAAGGATATAAAGATAGCTGTTCCAACTGGTGATAGTTTCTAGGGAAGAAGGGGGTAGCTGAGGTGGAGAGATCATTAAAATAAAGAGAGCTGGGAATTGCAGGGCTAGGTTATTGGATGAGTCTCTCAAATGAACACTGAAACCTTCATAGGATGATAAATAGTTTTCAGATTTTATGCCAGTTCTACTTAAACATCCTGCCTACCTGGATGCAGCATTGAAAAGAATTCTGAGGCCATTTTAAAGGTCGGACAGAAAGAGTGCAGGAGTTGGGATGTAAGATGAAAAATGAGTGAGGTAGTGATTCGTTCCAGATAAATTGCATGCATGCAATAAATATGAATCACCAAGGTGATTTTTCTTTCCTTCCCTTCAACTAGTTACCATTAGGAATCCAAATGCCCATTCATTTTAAAGGTGGCATAAAGTCTTGCTTTGCCAGCATTTTTTAAGGTTTGCCCAATCAAAGGTCACTCATTGGAAATCTGTACAGCAACATCCATACTCACTAAGGAATTCCAATCTGTTCCTGTACAACCCAACCGGGCTGGTAGGAAGACTTCTAGGATTTTCTAGAAGAGAAAGAAAGCAAGTTGGACCTTTTGTAGAAGACATAATATTATTACCTGTGAAATTCACCTGGCTATTTAGAGTATGATCGTTTTGTACTTGGAACAGTGGAAAGATGGACTAAGTTATAACTCCACTTTATTGAGCATGCATATTATTTCAGTTGATACTTATGACGGCCCTGTTGATCAGATACTATCACCACTACTTATTTTGTATTTCATTATTTTAAATTATTTTTTAAATTACAAGAAAATACATCTTCCTTGTAACAAGTACAGAGGTATGCATGATATAAATTGAAAGTCTTTCCCAACACATCTAATCTTTAACCTTAGTTTTGTTTATAGAGATAGTCACTGTGAGATTAAAATACTTGTCAAAGATCACACAGTTAGTGAGCTGAAGAGGTAGCAATGAAAGCCAGGTTTGTCCAACTAAAGGCACTTTGATCTGTTTTATTACTTAAACACCACTGCCTAGCACTGGTCTTTTTAGGAAGGGTATTACAATGAGCAGAAAAGATAACCAGCAGACGTCATGTGGATTATACTTTTCGTCTTTTATTAGCTAAACTGAAAGATGAAACAATGCCAAGAAAATGAAAACTGCTGTGAATAAAGGAATGATATTGAGACAGACTGGCCTAAGGTGGCTCTGTCTGTGGTTCTGGACTTGCTTATAAAAGCAAGTGAACACATAGCTGACTTCCACCCCAGCCAGAGATGGAGTAAAGGGGACAGGATTTATCTTCCCACCTGAAAACAAAAAACAAAAAAACTGGACAAAATATATGAAATCAAGACCATGGACATCAGCAATGAACAACAGTGAGTCCTATGATTGCCCTAGCTTACTGCCTGGAGAGACTGTCAGAGCCATGGCTCGGGGAGGTAGAATGCACATGGCCCCCGTGCTCTCTCTGAATGTAGGAGATGAAGCAGGGAGTTCGGGGAGGCCAAGTCAGCTAGAGGAAGATTTGCAGAGAGGAGAAAGCCACACACACAGAGAATTCCAGAGAAAGTTCCCTGTGAGTCCTCAGCTTTATATTGATTGGCACATGGAGGAGAGGAAGCTACCTGGGGCCAGTAAATGAACCAACCAAAAGAATCACAGAAAGCATGGCTGGGGTGAGCACAGAAGCAGGAATAATTCCAGATCCCACCAGTGGAAAACCTCATAATTCACAGAGCATCATCTAGAGTACTGAAAAGGTCTTTAACTCAAGAGAGGAGCAAAATTAGATCTAGAATAAATTCTTCTCTGGTCTCAACTAAAAAAACCTTAAAATCAAGACTCAGAAGGATCACACTGCTTCTAAATAACTTAATTGTGTACCAGAACAAATCTCATGAATGTTTACGGGAATATAAAAGTACCCAGCACTCAACAAGGTAAAACTGTCAGTGTCTAGCATACAATAAAAATTATTCAGCATGCCTTTTCCTCAATCCACTTTCTCAGTTCTGGTCAGTCTGTTTGATATTGAGACAGACTGGCCTAAGGTGGCTCTGTCTGTGGTTCTGGACTTGCTTATAAAAGCAAGTGAACACATAGCTGACTTCCACCCCAGCCAGAGATGGAGTAAAGGGGACAGGATTTATCTTCCCACCTGAAAACAAAAAACAAAAAAACTGGACAAAATATATGAAATCAAGACCATGGACATCAGCAATGAACAACAGTGAGTCCTATGATTGCCCTAGCTTACTGCCTGGAGAGACTGTCAGAGCCATGGCTCGGGGAGGTAGAATGCACATGGCCCCTGTGCTCTCTCTGAATGTAGGAGATGAAGCAGGGAGTTCGGGGAGGCCAAGTCAGCTAGAGGAAGATTTGCAGAGAGGAGAAAGCCACACACACAGAGAATTCCAGAGAAAGTTCCCTGTGAGTCCTCAGCTTTATATTGATTGGCACATGGAGGAGAGGAAGCTACCTGGGGCCAGTAAATGAACCAACCAAAAGAATCACAGAAAGCATGACTGGGGTGAGCACAGAACCAGGAATAATTCCAGATCCCATGAGTGGAAAACCTCATAATTCACAGAGCATCATCTAGAGTACTGAAAAGGTCTTTAACTCAAGAGAGGAGCAAAATTAGATCTAGAATAAATTCTTCTCTGGTCTCAACTAAAAAAACCTTAAAATCAAGACTCAGAAGGATCACACTGCCTCTAAATAACTTAATTGTGTACCAGAACAAATCTCATGAATGTTTACGGGAATATAAAAGTACCCAGCACTCAACAAGGTAAAACTGTCAGTGTCTAGCATACAATAAAAATTATTCAGCATGCCTTTTCCTCAATCCACTTTCTCAGTTCTGGTCAGTCTGTTCCATGTTATTTCCAACAGTGCCTTAGATGGCAGGTGTTAAACGTTAAATGTGTCCTTCACTCATCTCTGCCCCTTTCTCTGAGTTCTCAGCAGCTTCCACCAGGCTTTTGAAGCTGCATTCCTGTCCCTAGAAACCTCCAGGCCTCATCTGTTCTTTCTCTGCTTTCTTCCTAAAGTTGTCTAAAACCACCTTTCAGAGGTGATGGGGAAAAAAACCCCAAAACAAAACAAAAAATCATTCTACAGGCTCTCAGCTATTTCTTTATAACTCACTCAAAGCTGCTCCTATGGAGGTGAATAATAGTTTCGCCAGCAATTTCTTGATATCACGATGCCACTCAATACAAAAAACAGGAAACAATTGGTTTGATGAATAGTGTAGCAGTTTAACGATGGGAAAATTTGCATTCTGAGTATTCTTCTGATCAAACGTCCTCAAAGACACAAGCTTAGTGTTTAAAGGCAGGAAATAGGAAAAGTTATAAATGTGACTCAGCCAGGTAAATAGGACCAAAAACCCAAAATTCAAAACACATCCTCTAAAAAATCCACATTTTCAAATGAAGCATGCTGTCCTTGAATGAGAGCATAATTAAGCCATGTATTTTAGATATTTTTCAGAAAGAATCTGATTTCTTTCTTGGAAGAAAGCTATTAAATTCCAAGATCTATGCTGCGTGTGATCTCAGTCTCCTCACTAAAAGCCTCAGGCAGTAATCGTCCATCAAAAACAAAATCAGCACTGAAAAGATTTTAAAATGATCCCTTCCTTCCCAGGGGCACGTCTTGCAGGCCGGGGAGAGAGGAGTGAACTGCAATGATCCCTTCCTTCCCAGGGGCACGTCTTGCAGGCCGGGGAGAGAGTCATAGGATTCACCTGGACACTCTTGATATCTTTGGGGTGTCCTCTTAGGTAACTGAATGGGCAAGAATTCAAGTATTCATCAGATTCCTACCATGTGCCAGACTCAGTGTTATGTGCCAAAAGCTTGGAATAAAATGAAGTGAAGACCCAGTTCCTCACTTAGTGGTGACCATATTTGGGTGGTTTTGATCTGACTTCCACTAACACTTAATTTTGTGTTACGTAAGAGTTAAAAAAGTCTCTGTCTTATACTCAGTGCATCTTTCTGTGGGCACCCGGGGAAGGTAAAACTGTGAAGTGAGGGGAAAACAGCTTCCCCCCCACCCCCACCCAGCACTTCCCTCAGCTCTCTGATGAGGGGCGGTGGGCGGGGAGCTCCCAGCGTTGGAAGCCCAGTTGCAGATCGCTCCACTCTGTCCAGCTTTTCCTCTACATACTGTCTCCCCATGGCTGAGCCTTACCCCCCTCCTGGCTCTGCTTATTCTCAGAGCTCAAAGATATTTTTGGTATATTTTGGCTCACTTCTTCTGGCCCAGTCAAACTCAGTGCTCTTCTCAGTCACGATGCCCCCAGAGACAAATCCACTATCTGAAAGGATCCACATGTTTGGCAAGTCCCAGGACACTCTGTTGGGTATGACCCTGACAATCAGCCCCTGCTGGACTGGTCTGTGAGGGGAGAGTGAATGAGTGGTCAGGACCCTCCCCGGTAGCTTCAAGTTCCCCCGTGAACTGTCCTTGGCTGTTACAGATTGAATTGTACCTCCTGCTCCTAAATCCATATATTGAAATCCTAACTCCCAGTACCCCAGAATGTGACCTTATTTAGAGACAGGTTCTTCTCAAAGGTAATCAAGTGAAAATAAAGTCACTAGGATTGAGATTAGGGTGGGCCCTAATCCAGTGTGCCTGGTGTCCTTATGAAAGGGAGAAACTTGGACACAGAGTCACACTGAGGGAAGACAATGTGGAAGGACACAGGGAGAAGACAGCTGTCAATAAGCCAAGGGGAGAGGCCCTCATGGCCCTTATTGGAACCAGCTCATTTGGAACTTCTGGCCTCCAAAACTGTGAGAAAGTAAATGTCTGTTGTTTAAACCACCCAGTCTGTGGTATTTTGTTATGGCAGCCCTGGAAGACTATTACACTCAGCCTCAGTTTCTTCATCTGTTAATTAGTGTGATAATTTCTATTTCATGGATGGATGTGAAGATTAAATGAGATCATATGAGAAAATGCCTATTTGCATGGTGGTGCTGTGCGCAGGGTGGGGGTGGGGGCACATCTGTGCTGCAGGTGGGGACTCAACCTGGGACTTACTGATTATCAGGTGCCTGTGGAACATCCAGGTAGACATTCTAGTAGGCAATGGCACACACGGTGCTGGATAATTGTAAAATCAGTGTTAACTGAATTCCTTTCCTTTCTCTGTCCCCAGATTTCCCTCTCTCATTTCCATGCAGCAAGTCTGTCTTCCTTGCAGCCTTTCCACCTCCGCTCTACTCTCTCCCACTCCTTATAACCCATCAGCACAAATAATAGAGCACCTGTCTATCTGCCTCTGTTAGTTGGGGAATCATTTGCTTTATGAAAAAAATATAAATAATGGAAATGCATGGAGTGTATGGGAGATGAATAGAAGGCTTCAGAGTGGGGCAGGGCTTCCTTTGTGTTACACAGACAAGTCTGGGAGGTGTGGAATGATGTATGAGGTGTTTGATAGTACTTACCATGAGGAGACCTGGGGAAGCAAACCAACTCACTTATAAATGCGAACTACTTCCTTCAGGTATTTTATACAGAAATGTGCAAATAGAAATGCCCCAGGCATGGATTCTTTGCACTTTAGTTGCTTCTGGGTTTCAGAGAAATGAATTAGAGTTCATTAAATAATTATATCTGGGAAAATATAGCATGTTGTGTATGCTTTGAAATGAGTGAAGCTCTGTTCTAAGCTCAGTGTGTATGTGTGTGCACACACATGTGCACACATACACAAGTACACGTGTGTGTTTGGATAAGAAAGTGAACGAGGGAGAGGAAGACATCTAATGTTTGCTTACATTTATTAGTCTTTATTTTATGTCAAGCTGAAATTTTTTTTTCTTTGGTTACCTGTGGTCCTCTGATCACCACAGGTGTCAGTCAGGGCTAACAAAATGGCCAGAAAGAAGAAAATATAAAATTATATAGAGAAAAGCCTAGACTAGACTTTCACATCAGACCCACTCCCTGACTGATTGCCTTTCATTGAATTATGAGCCATGGCAGTTTATAACCAGGAAGGGACGCCAGTGTCACCTGTCCAGCCCCTCATTTCTAAGACAGGGAGGAGCAGAGAGGAACACCGTGGTGCAGCCCCACACTGCAGCCCCACACAGGTCAGGGCAGGACCTCATGCTGTGAGGCCACTGACTGTGCAGTCCGGGCCGCAGGAGGGTCTGCGTCAGAAGTGACGGGTTTTTGAAAAGGCAACACTTCAGTGTGGCTTCGCAGCCCCACACAGGTCAGGGCAGGACCTCATGCTGTGAGGCCACTGACTGTGCGGTCCGGTCCGCAGGAGGGTCTGCGTCAGAAGTGACGGGTTTTTGAAAAGGCAACACTTCAGTGTGGCTTTTTAATTTATGAAATTGAAGGCTACTTTGCAGTAAGCAGCTCATCTGCTGCTGGCGGTAGGGTCCCTGGTAGCACATAAGGCACCTTTGTGACAAATAATAAAAAGGCACCCCTTCCAGGCATATGACACAGGAGAGTAAAACAGGGAAATCTCCCTTCACCACCCTGAGTAGGCATAGTCTGTCCAGAGTGTGTGGTTTTGAAAGTGGAGTGCAGGCTGGATTTCAGCCCCCCAGCCTCTTGGCTGAATGTCCTTCTGCAGAGCAACCTGCCCAAACTTACCTGACAGACCTTTGCAGAGCTGTGGCTTCACTGTGCCTGAGGGAATGGGAAAGGGATTGAGTAGCTAGATGAGACCTGGGCTTCTCTAAGCTCCTCCACCATCTCTTCCTGCCTCCTTCCTGTCTCTCCTCCTTCATTTCTTCTTTCTTCTCTCACCGTCAGCTGAAGTGCCTGGGGTGGCTCCATCGAGGGCACTAAGATGCTATTTCAGAATAACGTCTGTCTCTCCTCCTTCATTTCTTCTTTCTTCTCTCACTGTCAGCTGAAGTGCCTGGGGTGGCTCCATCGAGGGCACTAAGATGCTATTTCAGAATAACGTACTGAGACATACACTTGTGCCTTGTGAAAGTGGGGGCAAAACCCAATCTCTCCTAGCTGCCCTCCTGACCCCAGTCAAGGGGGAAAAGGGGATTGCTAACTAGGCAGGATGGGCTGGCTTCCTAGGAGTAACAATAATAAGAGTAGAGTTGATTAAACAAACTTCCTTAGGCTAAGACTTGACCTGGAGGTCAAGATGTTTGTTCTTAAATAAATGCCTTATAGCTTAGGATAACATCTGTAAAATCAGTCTCAAGTTGTCTTTGCAAATAACAAAGAACTACAAATCTGCTTTGAAACACACACACCTAGACCCTAAGGTGCCATGGAAAATATCAGTTAAGATGCCAGACCTCACTGCCAACCAGTCAGATTCACACACAACTCCTGGGACCTCCACACGTGATTTTGCTCTCTATATTCTTGTGATTCTAAGTACTGGGGAGTCTGGAGTCTTAAAAGCTCCCTTGGGTACCGTGGGCTCCTTTGAATAGCATTCAAATAAATACTAATCTTTAACACTGCAAACTTTGGTGTGAGAGATTTCTTAGATATTTGGGCAGCATATGACTGACCTCTCTTGGTTTGGTAACACTTTCCATGTCATCAGCTAAAGGGAAATTGCACCAAGATCTCCTCTTCCTCTCCTGAGAGATTCCACCATTGAAGTGTCTGTACTCATTTCTTTGATAAATGTAAACCACGTTCATACCACACATTTAAGAGCTTTCTCGGGGCTTTGTCTCTTGCATTTGCTATTCAACATAGCTTGAGTAAAGCCTGGAAGTCACAATTTAGGGTCATAAATATATGCTTCAGTTCATCCGCTTCTTTAGTCTAATTTTCATAGCTCTTCAATCTCTCTCAAGTTGTCTTAAATTTTTGTTTGGGATTGCCAAATGAAAATGTGAATGGAAAAAAGGAAGGAATCCTTTCCACATTCCCTTAGGGGCTAGAACTGGACAATGAGAGGTAGTAGGGAAGCATGAAATAAACATCTGGAAGATTTAGTTTGAGCCCCTGTTCTGTCACTTCCTAGGCAAGTGATCTTGGGCAAGTCACTTAACTCTGCTATGCCATGGTTTTCCCATTTGTAAAACGGGAGTAAAATAAAGTCTTATAATTTTCGAAACAGACAATGTTTGTAAAAGTACCGTAACTGCCCAGCACTATGCAAATATTTATTATCATTAACTTTGTTGTTGTTTGTGGCTGATAGAAATGGCCACGTGCTCTTTACCTCTCCTTCCATCAAGAGGTGGCGTCTACTCCTCCCACATGAACTCTGGATTGGCCTTGTGACTTGCTTGTCAGGAAACAAGTGAGACCAGCAGGAGAGAGAGGCCTGTACCTCGGTAGGGCAGGGGGACAGGGAGACCTTTCTTTCGGTCACCAGAGGTAGAGCTCAACTTTGCCTTACATAGTCAACAACAACTCAGGGTTTGCAAAAGCTGGGGCCAGAGTAGTGAAACAGCAGAAAGAGGCCTGGGGAAGGAAAAAGATCAACATTAACCCAGGCTTAAGTTGGGTAAAGAAAGGAGAACAAATTATCCCCTTTGCCCCAAATCCTCCCCATTCTGGAGACTGTAGTGAGATTTAAAGAGAAAGAAGAAACGAAGAGGTGAAGATGGGACAGGGAAAGCTACAATAGGAGGCTGAGATGTGGTGGAAGCACGTGGATTTTGGAGTCCAATGAACCCAGGCTGGTGCTGACTCTTCTACTCACTAGCTGTGACTCTGCATATTCAACTTCTGGAACAGTGGCTGGTACAAAGGACTATAAGGGAACAGGACTGGAGGCAGGAGGAACTTGTGGAGGAGACCAAAATTGATCCCCCACAACACACACACACACACACTCTCCTCTTCTTTGGGCACATGCTTCATCTACATTTCCCAGATTCCCTTGCAGTTAGGTGTGGTCACACGGCTGTGTTTGTGCTGATGGGGTGAGAGCCTGGGATGTGTGCCACTTGCAGACCTGGCCCATACAGGACTGCCACGCACGTTCTCTATTCTCCTTCCTCTTTCCCACTGGCTGGAATGTCAGTGCCCCCAGAGCCCTTAGAAGCCACATATTGAACACAGACAAGTCTTCATCTGTCCCGGTCTCTGAAAGACTGTGCCGGGGAGAGCTGCCCCACCAACCTTGTAGCAAGAAATACATTTTTATTTGTTAAGCCATAGATATTTTAGGGTCTATTTGTTTTCACGAGCTAATGCAACTCACGTAGGAGGTTGTCGCATGAGCCCAGAAAAGAGATGATGATTTGGTCTCAGGATGTGGCCCTGCGGGACAGATAGTATGGGAGCTTTTCTCACATTACTCAAAGGAATGGAGAGGAGTTAAATGAAAGCTCTACTGTCTGGAAGGAATGAACAGAAGGACCCCCAAGCAAGTCGCCAAACAGATCGTGGAGCTGATGGTGGAGGTGTCAGTCAAGAAAAGTTGTAGTCATGGCAACGGACTTGCAGCAAGGCCACCAAGAAGCTGGAAGCACAGAGTGGCCTGGCAGGGACAAAAAAACAACAGGAAAAGCGTCAGTAACAGAGAAGGTGTGGAAGCTAGTTGGACCCTCAGGGCCCGGGCTAAGCCTGGGGGTGCGGGGTGCTGCACTTGTCTCTGCCCCAGTGCGCTGTCCAGAGCTTTGGGAGTCCAGGCCACAAAAAGAGCTGAGGAGAATGAAGAGATTTGGGAGTCCTTTCTGCTTGAGTCCTTTCCCCTCCCGCTTTTCTGTCCTTTTCATGGGAATTTCTTACAGATCCTCCCTGACTGTTTTCTAGGCAGGGTGGAGCCCAGGCTGCCATGCTAAACATGACTAAAACATTCCAGAGAGACGTCAAGCCCAAAATATTGGCTAATAACCCATTATCAGAGTGTATGTGGAGTGTGGGCGTGGAGTAAAACAGCTCATTAGGAAGTTAACTAATGATTTGGGAGGGTCTCAGAGGCAAGGCTTATTTCCTCTATCCACCTTCTCCCATCCCAGCCTAATTTCTCGGCTCCTCTACTAAGTGACTAAGAAATCCATGTGCTCTTTCCCCCTTTCCCTAAACTGTTTTCTTTTGCTGTCGATTTGGGAGGGTCTCAGAGGCAAGGCTTATTTCCTCTATCCACCTTCTCCCATCCCAGCCTAATTTCTCGGCTCCTCTGCTAAGTGACTAAGAAATCCATGTGCTCTTTCCCCCTTTCCCTAAACTGTTTTCTTTTGCTGTCAGAGTCTCTATTTCCACTTCACTTTTTCCCCTCCAGATTTCAATGCAGCAAACCCTGAGAAAACCTAATTGAACATTTTTTTTT
>NW_007731031.1:26017-28377 GCF_000696425.1 Galeopterus variegatus
TTTTTTTTTAATGTGGAGATTTAGAGCAGAACAGAGCTGAATGGATGCTGTGCAAAGGGTCGATTTTACTTCAGCAGAGCATCCTTTTTATGTGCTGGTAAAAAACATGACATTTATTAGAGGATGGTTTTCATAAAAAGGCAAAATCATGACTCTCATAGAGGTATCAAATGAACATATGTTAAAGATTTTATTTGACTCATAAGTGCAGGAACCAAGTAGATGTAATAACTGCCTTGAAGGAGAAGTCGACGGAGCACAGATGTCTGCTCTAAATTTTTATGGAGTAAAGGAATGTTGAAATGAATGTGCAAATAGAGCAAAACTGACTGTTTTCTTAGAATGTCTTCCTTGGACAGAATTCATTTGCATTTCTATAGACACAAGTTATTTCATGTCACTGTCTGTTATCTATAATTTACATTTAAAAATAGCTCCTATGGAATTAGAGGCAGACAATATAGAAGAGTATGCTTTAGACAAAGCATAGTTTTTCGTTGAAGCATAAAATTTTTCTTATACATTTAGACCAAATGTTTCTGTCCCGGGAACTCATTCATTGGCTTTTACCATGAGTGGCTTGGGCTGCTTCAGAAAAAGTGGATT
This sequence comes from Galeopterus variegatus, assembly GCF_000696425.1. Classification (NCBI taxonomy): domain Eukaryota; kingdom Metazoa; phylum Chordata; class Mammalia; order Dermoptera; family Cynocephalidae; genus Galeopterus; species Galeopterus variegatus. The sequence continues at coordinate 26,624 of NW_007731031.1, forward strand.
ACAATGAACATGTTAAATGTATAACAATCTAGGTTGAATTGATACCAATTTAGCTTCAATAGTATACAAAAGCTCTGCTATAATCAGTTCCATCTCTCTTATGTTGTTATTTTCACAAATTACATTTTTTATGTATTGTGCGAGGAAGGAAATGGGGGTCTAATTGCAATTTGCTTTGCAGTTGCCACATGAATAACCTAAATCTAAACTTGACCCTGTCCGATTATCATGAAAGGGCACTAAATTGTACCTCATGCTGAGTTAAAAAACAGACTGAATCTGGCAGTTGTAGAGTCAGGAGGCTCACGATCTCGTTCCAGCTTTGAGGCTACAGAAGAACGTAATCTCTGAACCTCAGTTTTCTTATCTGCCAGATGGGGAGGGCAGACTAGATGGCATCAAGGGTTCCTTTTGGTTCTCAGTTCTTATGACTCTACTTCTCATGCCTGTGGGGTGTTTTCTGTTTTACATGACTGTGATGGTTAATTTTATGTGTCAACTTGGCGAGGCCACAGTGCCCAGATATTTAGGCACACATTCTAGATGTTTCTGTGAAGGTGATTTTTGGATGAGATTAATATTTAAATCAGTGGATTTTGAGTAAAGCAGTTTCACTTCCATAATGTGAATGGGTCTCATTCAATCAGTTAAGGGCCTTAAGAGAACAAAGACTGACCTCCCTTGAGCAAGAAGGGATTCTGCCAGAAGACTGCCTTTGGACTTCAGCTGTAACTCTCCCCTGAGTCTCCAATCTGGTAGCTTAACTCAACAGATTTTGGACTCTCCAAGCCTCTAAAGAATGTGAGCCAATTCCTTAAAACAGATCTCTGTCTCTCTCTCTCTATATATATACATCCTTTTGGTTCTGTTTCTCTGGAAAACCCTGACTAATACAACTACTATGAGGAAAAAGAGAAAGAGTAGTTGAAAACAGATTTCTATAGAATCTTCTGAAATCTGATCAAACCTGTGATCTTCTGCCCACACTCTGGATGGAAGAACAAAGTTTTGCATATGATGTTTGCTTTCAGACTCCTTTGATAAAATCCAGCGTATTTATTGAGTAGAAAGAAGACAAGAGCATTGTGGAAAGTGGGAGTCTGATTCTCTGATCAAGGACTTTCTTTTTCTGGAAAGGACCAAGCAAAAAAGGGGCTGGTGTCACATAACTGACCCAGAGGATCAAGACCCTATAATTCCTTTCTCAACTTCTCTGTAAAGTCTGGCTTTCTCAGGAACTAGAAAGATAGGGTTATTATCACTGATTTTTCACTGATATTTTACATTTGAAAATATCCATTTGACTCATAGATTTGTTAAGACCCAAGGGTAAACAGATGGGATAAGGCCGAGGAAGCTGGTTGGGAACCAAGTGGACTATTCCATACTGGCAACACATCAAGACCATTTGGGTAATGATGCCAAGTGCATCAATGATCTATTATGGAGCAAGAGATTGCTTATTAAAGCATAAAACATGCCATGATGATATTGAGCTCCTACAATGCGCTAGGCTCTATTCATACATTAGTGCTAATACAGTATCCTTGCATCCTTTTCTATCTTTCTTTTTGTCTTTTCTTTTTTAAAAAACAAATAAAACTGAAGGGATGGTAGAATCAAGTGAGTCGCCCAAGGCCACGAGACAAGTAAGGAGCAGAGATGAGTATCTAATCCAGATTCTCTGGCTGTAAAGCTCTTTCTCTTTCCACTGCATCACAGCACCACTCCTGTGGCCCACCCTCCCTCTGTTA
>NW_007731031.1:29605-30080 GCF_000696425.1 Galeopterus variegatus
CACACACACACACACACACACATACAGCTGGTAGAGTCTATATTGTGGAACAAAGAAGATAATCTTCATGACTGTTTCTGACTGAGGAGGAGTCCCAAAAGATTCTTCTATGTAGTTTGCCACATATGCCTATGATAGAAATGACTTATAATTCCACATTAAGAGTAAGCTGGTTGGTGAATATGTAGGCTTTTAGTCACTCAATGGAGTTCAATAAACATCTATTATGGTCAAGACTCTGACTCCAAAGAGGCTGGAGAAGGACTCCAAGATAACAAAATTCCTGGTTTCTGCCCTCTAGGAGCCTTTTATCCAGACTTACCAAGGAAGTTATCACATTTACCAAGGAAGATTAAAGTTAGAGCTCAATAGATGTACAATCAGTCTGCTCCATTAGTTCTGATGGAGGGTGTTTAATTTCAACTGGAGAATTGAGAAAGGCTTTAGGAAGTAGGTGGGATGTGAGCTGGACTTT
>NW_007731031.1:31738-33268 GCF_000696425.1 Galeopterus variegatus
GTAATGTTGGCCATAACGCTGAACGTTTGTACTGCCACCAATATAAGTAATCTCAGAAAGGTTTAACCTTCGTGAGATTAATGAGAAACATTTGAGAATACATTTTGTTAATTTATATTTCTTATGTATCACTTAATTGAGCATCAACAAAGGTCGTCACTCATCATGTAGTGTGGGAGGAGAATGCATGGGCTTCAATAATTCTAGGAATGGTGATGATGATGATGATGATGATAAAGAAATTAAAAAAGGAAGAGAATGGACTCTGGAGTCAAGTAAACCTCAGTTACAAGCATGGCTTGTAACTTACTAGTTATAGGTTTTGGAGAAAGCTAGTTTTTAAAATATCTGAAACAGTTTCCTCATTTGTAAAATAGATGTAATAATACCTCTCTGCTACAGTTAATATGAGGACAATATGAGACAATGACTGTTAAGTACGTGGCATGTAGTAGGAGATCAGTAAATGTTATTGCAGTTCTCTTTCTACAACTTTTAGTTTTTAACCTCCTCTCTCACCCGAATGCTTTTTCCTAACCCTGTCAAACTCCTATTCGTCCCGTGGTATCTGCATTTACCAACTCATCAAAGTCCTCTCTGACTTAGTTCTCTGCCACTCTTCCTTCTCTGAAACAGCAGTAAAGGCCATAAGTGCTCATTTCTGAAATGTGTTCATTCATTTCATTCATTTTTTAATTTTTTATTTTATTTTGTTATTGCACATGATTATTGAGTACAATTTGTTGTTTAAATGTGTGTATATATTTTATAATGATCTAATCACAATAGTTAGCATATCTATTACCTAAAAATTTATCACTTCTTTGTGGTTATAACATTCAAGATACTCTTTTCTCTCTACCTTGAAATATACAAGACAATATTATTAGCTATTGTCACCCTAGGGCACTATCTAACTGTAACTTTGTGACTTTGTACCAATCTCTCAACCTTTCCCTGAACCCCTCCCCACTCCCTTTCCCTACCTCTGATAATCGCTCTTCTACTGTCTCTCTCTCTTTTCCATCTCTTTTAAATTTATTTTTCTTAATTAACCTATAATAACTGCGTATGTTTATGGAGTGCAATATGACAATTGGGTATATTCATACTGTGTGCAATTATACTGTCAGGGTGCTTAGTATATCAATCACCTTAAACATTTTTCACTTGTGTTAGAAACATTCAACCTCATCTTGACTAGCTATTCAAAGACACAAGCTGTAGTCTCCCTATATTACTATAGAACCCTAGATCCCATTCTTCTCATCTCTCTAATATTTTGTATTCACTGACCATTCACTTCCCACTCCTTCCCCTTCCTTCCACCAGTCTCTAGTAATCACTATTCTACTCTCTACTTCTAGGAGATTACCTTTTTTAGCTTCCACATACGAGTGAGAACATGTGATGTTTTTCTCTGTCTGGCTTATTTCACTTATAATTTTCTCCAAGCTCATCCATACTGCTACAAATGGCAGAATTTCATTCTTTTTTATGGCTGTGTAGTATTCCATTGATAGTATATAT
>NW_007731031.1:34628-40359 GCF_000696425.1 Galeopterus variegatus
ATATTCTGGATATTAATCCCTTGTCAGATGCATAGTTTGCAAATATTTTCTCCCATTCTGCCAGTTGTCTTTTTGCTCTGTTGATTGTTCCCTTTGCTGTGCAGAAGCTTTTAACTTGATATAATCCCATTTGATAATTTTTGCTTTTGTTCCCATTCTTCTGAAGTATTATTCATAAAGTCTTTGCCCAGACCTATGTTCTGAAGTGCTTCCACTATGATTTCTTCTGGAAGTTTTATAGTTTTGGGTCTTACATTTAAGTCTTTTATCCATTTTTAATGGATTTTGGTATATGATGATAGAAGGAGTCTAGTTTTATTCTTCTGCATATAGATGTCCAATTTTCCCAGCACCATTTATTGAAGAGACTGTCCTTTCCCCAATGTATGTTCTTTTGCCTCTTCTGCCAAAATTGGTTGACTGTAGGTGCATGGACTTATNATTGAATCTGTAGATCACTCTGGGTAGTATGATCATTTTGACGATATTGATTCTTCTAATCCATGGTCATGGGATGTCTTTCCATTTTCTTGTGTTTTTTTAAATTTCTTTAATCAGTGTTTCATAGTTTTCATTGTAGAGATTTTCACCTCCTTGGTTAAATTTATTCATAGGTATTTTATTTTTTGTTGTTGTTGCCATTGTAAATGGGTCAGCTTTCTTGATTTATTTTTCTGCTAGTTTGTTGTTGATGTATAAAAATGCTACTGATTTTTCTTTATGTTGATTTTGTATTCTGCAACTTTACTGAATTTGTTTATCAGTTCTAGGTGTTTTTTGGTGAGTCTTTAGATTTTTCTACATGTAAAATTATGTCATCTGCAAATAGGGACAACTTGACTTCCTCCTTTCCAATTTGGATGCCCTTCATTTCTTTCTCTTGCCTAATTGCTCTGGCTAGGACACCCAGTACTATGTTGAATAGAAACTGAGGGGGCCAGCCCAGTGGCGCACTGCTACAGTGCGCTGCTTGGGGCGTGGCAGCGCTCCCGCCAAGGGTTCGGATCCCACATACAGACCAGCCACTCACTGGCTGAGCGAGGTGCGGGCACGACGCCGAGGGTTGCGATCCCGTTGCCGGTCCTGGTCCAGTACAGGCGCGACACTGAGGGTTGCGATCCGTTGCTGGTCACGAAAGAAGACAAAAAGGAAAAAAAAATGAATAGAAAGTGGGGAGAGTGGGTATCCTTGTCTTAGGGGAACAGTTTTCAGCTTTTCTCTGTTCAGTGTGATGTCATCTGTGGGTTTGTCATATATAGGCTTTTTTTTGTATTAAGGTACTTTCCTTCTATACCTAATTTGTTCAGAGTCTATCATGAAGGGATGTTGAATTTTATCAAGTGCTTTTTCTACATCTATTGAGATGATTGTATGGGTTTTTTTTCCCGTCTGTTGATGTGTTCCATTTATTGATTTGCATACGTTAAGCCATACTTTCATCCTTGGGATAAATCCCACTTGATCCTGGTGTATAATCTTTTAAATTTGCTGTTGGTTTCAGTTTTGCTAGTAATTTATTGAGGATTTTTGCATCTGTAATCATTAGCGATATTGGCCTGTAGTTTTCTTTTTCTGTTGTGTTCTTGCCTGGTTTTGGTATCAGGGTAATTCTGGCCTCATAGTATGAGTTTGGAAGAATTCCATCCACTTAGATCTTTTGAAATAATTTTAAAGTTATTGATATTAGTCCTTTAAGTGTTTAGTAGAATCCAGCAGTAAAGCCATCTGGTCCTTGGCTTTTCTTTGCTGGGAGAATTTTTATTACTGATTCTATCTTATTACTTGTTATTGGTCTATTTAAGTTTTCTATTTCCTCTTTGTTCAGTCTTGGTGAGGCATATGTGTCCAGGAATTTACCCATCTCCTGTAGGTTTTCTTATTTACTGGCGTACAGTTGTTCATAATAGTCTCTGATGATCCTGTGTATTTTGATGCTATCTGTTGTTATGTCTCCATTTGCATTTCTGGTTTTATTTATTTGGGTCTTTTCTGTTTTTCTCTTGATTAGCCCAGCTAATGGCTTGTTGATTTTTGATTATCTTTTCAAAGAAACAGCTTTTTGTTTGCTTGGGTTTTTTTTTCGTTTTGTAATTTTAGTCTCAATCTCATATATTTCTGCTCTGACTTTTATTATTTCTTTTCTTCTGCTTATTTAGGGTTTAGTTTGTTCTTGCTTTTCTAGTCCCTTGAGGTGCATTGTTAAGCTATTTATTTGAAATGTTGTTATACTTTCTTTGTTTTTTTTGTTGTTGTTGTTTTTGGGGTTTTTTTTTTGTATATGGGCATTTATTGCTATAAACTTTCCTCTTAATACTGCCTTGGCTGTATCCCACGGGTTTTGGTATGTTGTTTCTGTCTTCATTAGTTTCAAGAAATTTTTTGATTTCCTTCTTAATCTCTTCTTTGGCCCATTGGTCATTCAAGAGCATGTTGTTTAATTTCTGTGTATTTGTGTAGTTTTGCGAGTTCCTTTCATTATTGATTTCTAGCTTTATTTCATTATGGTCAGAAAAAATACTTGACATGATTTCAATTTTTTTGAGCTCATTGATACTTATTTTGTGGCCTAAGATATGGTCAGTTCTAGAGAATGTTCCATGTGCTGATGAAAAGAATGTGTATTCTGCAGCTGTTGGGTGAGATGTTTTGTATATGTCTGCTAAGTCCATCTGGTCTATGCCACCATTTAAATCCAATGTTTCCTTACTAATTTGCTGTTTTCATGATCTGTCCAATTCTGAGAGTGGGGTGTTAAAGTCTCTAACTATTATTGTATTGACATCTATCTCTCCCTTTATATCTGATAATATTTGTTTTATATATTTGGTACTCTGGTGTTTGGTTCATATATATTTATAATTGTTATATCCTCTTGCTGTATTGATCCCTTTATTGTTATATAGCACCCTTCTTTGTCTCTTAGTACATATTTTGATTTAATGTCTGTTTTATCTGATATAATGTAATTACTCCTGCTTGCTTTTGTTTTCCATTTGTTTGGAATATCTTTTTCCATCCTTTCAGTTTCAGTTTATGTGTGTCTTTGCAGGTAAGGTGTGTTTCTTATAGGCAGTCATATTTTTTAACCCATTCAGCCAGTCTATGTCTTTTGTTTTGTTTTGGCAACTAATCAATAAGGGTATCCAAATCCTTGACCTAGGTGTTACAAGGCTGTGCTCTATCTAACCAGCTGAACTAACTGGCCAGCCTGGTCTATATCTTTTAATTGGAGCACTTAATTTGTTTACATTCAAGGTTACTATTGGTATGTGAGGTCTTACTTTTGTCATTTTGTTGGTTGTTTTGTTTTTCTATTATTTTGCGTATCCTTTTTCCTTTCTTCCTCTCTTAATGTTTATCCTTGTAGCTTAATGGTTTTCTTTATTGATAAGGTTTGATTCCTTTCTTCTTCTAAATTGTGTATCTACAAGTAAGTTTTATTTTTATTTATTTATTTATTTATTTATTTATTTATTTATTTATTTATTTATTTATTTATTTATTTATTAAAGATAACTGATGAGGGGATCTCAACCCTTGACTTGGTGTTGTCAGCACCATACTCAGCCAGTGAGTGATCCGGCCATCCCTATATAGGATCCAAACCCATGGCCTTGGTATTATCAGCACCACACTCTCCCGAGTGAGCCACAGGCCAGCCCTAAGTTTTATATTTTCAGGTATTTTCATGATGGTTGTTACTGTTTTTTCTTTTCTACGTGGAGGACTCCCCTAAGCATTTCTTGTAAGGTCAGTCTGGTGGTGGTAAATTCCCTTAATTTTTGCTTGTCTGAGAAAGACTTTATTTCTCCTTCATTTCTAGAAGATAGCTTTGCTGGGTATAATATTCTTGGCTGGCCATTTTCTTCTTTCAGTACTTTGAACATATCATCCCATTCTCTTCTAGCCTTTAGGGTTTTCTTATATGTGACTTGACATTTTTCTCTTGCTGTTTTTAGAATTTTCTCCTTTCCTTTAATTTTGGATAGTTTGACTATAATGTATCTTGGAGATGAATTAGTTGGGTTGAATCTATTTGGGGATTTTGAGCTTCATGAATTTGGATGTATGCATCTTTCCAAAGACTAGGGAATTTTTCAGCTATTATTTCTTTAAATATGTTTTCATATCTTGCCACCTGCTTTCTTCATTTTCTGGAATGCCTATAATTCAAATGTTTGTTCACTTAATAGTATCCCATAGATCTTGTAAGCTTTGTTCATTTTTTAAAATTCCTTTTTCTTTTTTCTTTTTTTTTTCTTCCTTTGTTGTTTCAGAACTGCTATCTTCGATATTGGAAATTCTTTCTGCTTGATCTAGTCTGTTGTTGAGACTCTCAGATGTACTTTTTATCTCATTCAATGAATTCTTCAGTTCTAAGATTTTGGATTTATTTTCTTAAATGATATCTGTCTCTTTGTTGAATGTCTCATTCAGATCATGAATTATTTTTCTGATTTCATTGAACTGTTTGTCTGTATTTTCCTGTATCTCAGTGAGTTTCCTTAAGAACGCTAACTTGAATTCATTTTCTGGCAAGTATGCAATTTCCAGTTCTTTGGGATCAGTTACTAGAGCATTGTTTTCTTTATTTGGTGGTATCATGTTACCTTATTTTTTCATGTTTCTTGTTTTCCTGCATTGATATCTGTGCATCTGGTAGAACAGTCACTTTTTTGAATTTTGTAGAGTGTCTTGTGTGGGAAAAGACTTTCACCTGCAAATGTGTCCTAGGGTGTTGACTGGGTAGAGTGCAATAGTTTTGTTCTGGATGGATACAGATTTGTAAGCCTTGTGTGGTTTCTTCAGCTGTAATCCATTTTTTCTATGTCTGCATGTGACTCAGGGACCTATGCTTTTGAGGTTTTCAGAGGTCATAGCACAGATTGGCTGAAGAAGGTATTGCTGGGTTGGTTCATGGGCTGGGGTTTTGCACATGCACCCTGTGTGTCAGTCATCTCAGGAGGTGGCTCACCAGGGATGTGGTTGCTGGATTGATTCTCAGGCTGGGGGTGTGGGCGTATGGCATGTCAGGATATCTGGGACTGGTTTGTCAGTGGTGGGTCACCATTCTCTGACCAGGGGTGGGCCTGCTATGAGCATGTCAGCCAAGCTGTTTCTCATTTGGATGGCTCAAAGACTCAGTGGCAGGTCTTCCATGGGCATGACAACTGAGCTGTTTCTCTGAGCCAGGGGCATGGGCGTGCTTTGGGTTGGCTAGCTGAATATGGCTCTGCCAGTGGCCCTTCTTCCTTGCCAGTTTTTGAGGCCCAGTGCAAGGTTGTACCTACTTCTGCAGTTCAGGAGCTGGACTGCCAAGGGCAGAGCTGCTGAGCCACTTCTCAGGAAGTGGGCGTGGCCACTAGTTGAGGCTGCAGTGAGGGGGTCTATCCAGCTGCTTCTTGGGTGGTGGGTGGGGCTGCTAGGCAGGCCTGCAGTGGAGTAGCCCATCCAGCTGCTTCTGGGCAGTGGGCAAGCCTGTAGTGAGGTGGGTGGTGTAGCCATTTCTGGGACTGTTGATAGGCTGGTAGGTGGGACTCATCCGGACAGAACATCTTGGCCACATCTCAGCTTCTCTGAGAGAGGCAGATACATTATTTCCACCTGCCCAAGGATGTATTCATTAGGGTAGAGAGTCAAGAGCTGTTTTTCCAGGCTGGCAGCTCAGGTGCACACAACTCAGTCAGCTGGTGGGTTGTGGGAAGAGGGAGGAATAGGAGGTGGTCTGCTT
>NW_007731031.1:40665-43438 GCF_000696425.1 Galeopterus variegatus
GTGGAGTAGCCCATCCAGCTGCTTCTGGGCAGTGGGCAAGCCTGTAGTGAGGTGGGTGGTGTAGCCATTTCTGGGACTGTTGATAGGCTGGTAGGTGGGACTCATCCGGACAGAACATCTTGGCCACATCTCAGCTTCTCTGAGAGAGGCAGATACATTATTTCCACCTGCCCAAGGATGTATTCATTAGGGTAGAGAGTCAAGAGCTGTTTTTCCAGGCTGGCAGCTCAGGTGCACACAACTCAGTCAGCTGGTGGGTTGTGGGAAGAGGGAGGAATAGGAGGTGGTCTGCTTTTGACAGGTCTGTCTGTCTGGTCTCTGATCAGGAACGTGGGGGTATGTCATTTCAGCAGGACTAGGGCTGGCTTCCCAGACTGTAGAACTAGAATTACAGCTGCTGCAATACTCTAAGTTTCAAGTCACTGGAATCAGAGCATGCTAGAGGATAGGGACTTAAGGCTGGGGAAGCATTGTGGCTACTGACCCCAGGGCAGGGTGGGCTCCCTTTAGGGCTCTGGTTTCAAGATGGCAGTGTCCTACATTGGCTTGGTTCTTGAGGAGGAAGGTGGAGAGTGCACAGTTGGTTTTAGTGTTCTAGAGTGATGCAGTGCATGTTTTCTAAGGTGCTTCCCGCACTTAGCTCTAGGCTTGTCCTACCAAAGAATATGCCTCTGTGGTGAGGATGGGGGTTGGTGTGGGTCCACTGCCTACTTTTTGCTGCAAGGGAAAATTCTTCCTGTACTGATCCCAGTGTTGGAGATGTGGTGGCTAAGGGCATGTGCCTCTCTCTCCTTCTATACCACCATCCTGGGCTTTCTTGCTCCACAGGGATTTCACCAGTCTCCTGCTGCACTCCTATGCTTTTCTACCAATGTTCCCATTAATATTTAGCTGTCTGTTAATTGTTCTGGTCCTTTTCCATGGGAAATACACGCCCTGGGCACCTCTGGTCCACCATCTTGACCTTCCTTTCCTCATTCATTGATTCAACAAATATTTCTTGAGTACCTATCCTGTACTAGGCACTGTTTGCTAGGTGCTGGAAATACAGCCGTAAACAAAGTCTCTGCTCTCACTGGGCTTATGGTATAACAAGGAGAGAGGAATAATAAACAAATAAATACGTAGTAAATGAAGAAAAATAAAATAGTGCTATGAAGAAAAACAAAATATGGCAAGAAGAAAAGGGAGTGCCAGCGTGAGAGGGATACTATTTTATAATCAGGTGATCAAGAAAGACTTCACTGAGATGACACTGGAGTAGAGGGAGTGAGCCATGAGGAGCCTGTGGAATGAAATTTCTGGGTAGAGGGTCTAACCAGTGCAAAGGCCAAGAGGCAGGAACACGCCTGGTGATCTAGGAAGGACACCAGTGTGGCTGAGCAGAGCGATCCAGGCAGGGAGCTGTCAGAGACGAAGCCAGAAAGGTAGGATCTGGCAAGCGATGGAAACAACTCTGATCTTCACTCTGAGCGAGTCAGGAAGCCATGGAAGGGTTTTGAGCAGAGATCTTACATTACTTTACTTAGATATTTTTAAAAGTTCACTTCATATTCTGTGTTGGAAATAGACATTAGAAGAATAAAAACAGAAGGAAAGACAAAATTAAGGGGTAATAAGAAGTGAGAGACAACAGCGAGATGGACAAGATGGTAGTGATGGAGGTGGTGAAAAGTGGTTGGAGCCTGGATATATTTTGAAGAAGAAATAAAAAAGACTCTCTAATAGATTGAGAATGTGGTGCTAGAGAAAGAAAGGAATCAAAAACAACTCCAAGATTTTTACTCTAAGCAACTGGGAGGTTAGGGAAGACAGTGGGAGGAGTAGTTTTTGAGTAGGGGAAGAATCTTGTGTTTATTTTGGCATTTGTTAGTTTGAGATGTCTATTAGATATTCAAGTGCAGATTCAGTAGGCACTTGGATACATGAGTCTGGAGTTCATGGGGGAAATCTAGGCTGGAAATATGAATTCGGGAGTCAAACACATATAAATAACATTTAAAGTTGTGAGACTGGAGAAGTCACCAAAAAAGTGACTCCTGAGGCACTCCAGTGTGTAGGGCTTGGGAAGATGAGGAGGAACAAGGAAAGGAGACTGAGAAGGAACAAACAGTGAGGAGAACTGAGAATGATGTCTTGGAAGTCAAGCAAAGAAAGTACTTGAAGAAGAGGAAGTGATCAACTGTGTAAAATGCTTCCAGTAAATTGAATGAGATGAATACTGAGAATTGTCCATGAGATTTGGTAATGTTTTCAGGCAGATGTGATGGAGGAAAAGAAGGAAAGTGGACTTAAGAGTGAATGCAAGTGAGAGATTTTTAATGATGAACCATGGAATGTAGCTGAGTAGGGAGGGAAGTGCAGAACTGCGGGGGTGAGGGACAGTGAAAGGATGAATCATAGGCCCTGTGAGGTTGCAGAACCGTTGGAGTTGGAGAGGAGCTGGCCTGGGAAGATAGGATCAGTAGGTCTGAGGGTGGAATGCTTGAAATGGCCACGTCTAGGGTATGCGTATGGAGTAAGTGATTGAGGAGAAGTAGAGAACAAGATCATTAATCATAATCATTGGTGTCTTATGTCCCCATAAGAACTTAGAGGAGAGGCATCACAAGTCTGTGCCTTTCTCCCCAAGCATTTAACACAGTACTATGGGTTTAGCACCCTACAGTTTATGAATTAATGTTGAATAAAAAGTTCAATCATTGAGGAATAAAAAAAAATCACTGCAATAAGACTCAGATTTTCTACTACAAACTACTACTTTCTGCATCCC
>NW_007731031.1:44522-46168 GCF_000696425.1 Galeopterus variegatus
CTTCCTTCCTTCCTTCCTTCCTTCCTTCCTTCCTTCCTTCCTTCCTTCCTTCCTTCCCATTTATGAGTGAGGACGTGTGGTATTTGTCTTTCTGTGCCTGGCTTATTTCACTTAACATGATTTTCGCAAAGCTCATCCATGTTGCTATGAACGGCAGAATTTCATTCTTTTTTTTTTTTTTTGGCCGCATAGTATTCTATTATGTATATATACCACACTTTCCTTACCCACTTGTCTGTCGATGGACATTTAGGTTGGTTCCATTTCTTGGCTATTTTATATAGGACTGCAATGAACATGGGAGTGCAAGTATCCCTTTGACATGGTTTCCATTCCTTTGGGTATGTACCCAGCAGTGGGATCGCTGGATCATAAGGTAAATCTATCTGTAGTTGTCTGAGGAAACTCCATACTGTTTTTCATACTGGCTGCACTAATTTACAGTTCCACCAACAGTGTAGAAGAGTTCCCTTTTCTCCACATCCTTGCCAGCATTTGTTATACTTAGTCTTTTTGGTGATTGTCAGTCTAACTGGGGTAGGATGTTATCTAAATGTGGGTTTGATTTGCATTTCCCTGATGATTCATGATGTTGAGCATTTTTTCATGTACCTATTGGCCATTTGTATGTCTTCCTTTCAAAAATGTCTGTTCAGCTTCTTTGCTCATATTTTAATTGGGTTGTTTTACTGTGAAGTTGTTTGAATTCCTTGTATATTCTGGATATTAATCGCTTGTTGGAAGCATACTTTGCAAATATTTTCTCCCATTCTGCAGGTTGTCTTTTCACTCTGTCAATTGTTTCCTTTGCTGTGCAGAAGCTTTTTAGTGTGCTATCATTCCATTTGTTTATTTTTTCTTTTGTTGCTTGTGCTTTTGGGGTCTTATTCATAAAGTCTTTGCCCAGTCCTGTTTCCTTAAGTGTTTCCCGTGTGCTTTCTTTTAGCAGTTTTATCATTTCAGGTCTTATACTTAAGTCTTTAATTTATTTTGAGTTGATTTGGGTACATGGCAAGAGGTGTGCATCTAATTTCATTTTTCTGCATATGAATGTCCAATTTTCCCAGCAACATTTATTGAACAGGCAGTCTTTCCACTAGTGTGTGTTCTTAGTGCCTTTGTCAAAGATCAGTTGGTTGTAAGTATGTGGGTTGATTTCTGTGTTCTCTTTTCTGTTCCATTTGTCTGAGTGTTTTTATGCCAGTACCATGCATTTTTGGTTACTAACACTTTATAGTGTATTTTGAAGTCAGGTAGTGTTATGCCTGTGGCTTTATTTATTTATTTTTGCTCAGGGTCACTTTGGCTCTTTGGGGTCTTTTGTTATTTCATATGAATGTTAGGATTGGTTTTTCTATTTTTGTGAAGAATGTCATTGATATTTTGATGGGGATTGCATTGAATCTATAGATCACTGGGTAATATGGACATTTTCACAATGTTAAGTCTTCCAATCCAAGAGCATGGAATGTCTTTCCACTGTTTTGTGTCCTCTTTGATTTCTTCAAAAGTGATTCATAGTTCTCATTGTAGAAAGATTATAGATCTTTCATTTCTTTGTTTAAATTTATTCCTAGCTATTTTATTTTTTGGTGACTATTGTAAATGGGCTAGCTTTCTTGATTTCTTTTTCTGCTAGTTCATTA
>NW_007731031.1:46324-48356 GCF_000696425.1 Galeopterus variegatus
TTATTTCCTTCTCTTCTCTGATTGCTCTGGCTAGTACTTCCAATGCTATGTTGAATAGGAGAGGTGAGAGTGGGCATCCTTGTCTTGTTCCTCTTTTTAAGGGAAAAGTTTTCAGCTTTTCCTCATTCAGGATAATATTGGCTATTGGTTTGTCTTATACAGCTTTTTTGTGTTGAGATAATTTCCTTTATATCTAATTTGCTGACAGTCTTTATCATGAAATGATGTTGAATTTTGTCAAATGCTTTATCTGTGTCTATTGAGATAATCATATGGTTTTTGCCCTCGGTTTTGTTGGTGTGGTGTATCACATTTATTGACTTGCACACGTTGAACCATCTTTGCACCTCTTGGATGAATCCCATTGATAATGGTGTACAATTTTTTTTATGTGTTGCTGTACTCTGATTGCTAATATTTTGTTGAGGATTTTTTGCATTTGTGTTCATCAGAGATATTGCCTATACTTGCCTTTTTGTATTGTGTCTTTGTCTGGTTTTGGTATCAGGGTGATGCTGGCCTCATAGAATGAGTTTGGGAGAGGGGCCTCTCTTTCAATTTTTTGGAATAGTTTGAAGAGAATTGCTATTAATTTCTCTTTAAAGGTTTGGAAGAATTCAGCAGTAAAGCTATCTGGTCCTGGGCTTTTCTTTATTGGGAGACTGCTGATTACTGCTTCGATCTAGTTGCTTGTTATTGTCTGTTCAGGTTTTCTATTTCTTCTTGGTTCAGTCCTGATAGTTGGTATGTGTCCAGAAATTTATCCATGTCCTACAGGTTTCCAAATTTGTTGGTGTATCATTGTTTATGATAGTCTTTAATGATTCTTTGTATTTCTGTGGTATCCATTATAATGTCTCCTTTTTCATTTCTGATTTTTGTTGTTTGGGTCTTCTCTTCTTTTTTAGTTAGCCTAGCTAATGGTTCACCTATTTTGCTTATCTTCTCAAAAAATCAACTTTGTATTTTATTGATCTTTGGTATCTTTTGGGGGGTTTCTATTTCATTTAGCTCTGCTCTGATCTTAATTCTTTCTTTCCATCTACTAATTTTGGGATTGGATTGTTCTTGTTTTTCTGGTTCTTTGAGGTGTAATGTTAGGTTATTCATTGGAAATCTTTCTATTCTTTAGATGTAAGTGTTTACTGCAATAAACTTCCCTCTTAGTACTGCTTTTGCAGTATCTCATGGGTTTTGGTATGATGTATCTTTATTTTCATTAGTTTCAAGAAATTTTTAAATTTCCTGTTTAATTTCTTTTTGAACCCATACGTCATTCAGGAGCATGTTAGTTTCCATGTATTTGTTTAGTTTTCTCAGTTTCACTTGTTACTGCTTTCTAGTTTTAGCCATGTGGCCTGATATTTGAAATGATTTTGATCTTTTAAAATTTGCTCAGGGGCCGGCCCAGTGGCACACTGGAGAGTGCACCGCTTGGGAGCGCGGCGGCGCTCCTGCCGAGGGTTCAGATCCCATGTGGAGACTGGTTCCCGCTCACTGGCTGAGCGCGGTGCGGGCGCAACACCGAGGGTTGTGATCCCATTGCCGGTCCCCAGTACGGGTGCGACACCAAGGTTTGCGATCCCGTTACCGGTCAGTAAAAAAGACAAAAAGGGAAAAAAAAAATTTGCTCAGACTTGATCTGTGATTGAACATGTGGTCTATCCTGGAGAATGTTCCATATGCTGATGAAAAATTTTATATTCTGTAGTTGTTGGATGAAATCTTCTGTAGATACTCATCAAGTCCAACTGGTCTAAAGTGTAGTTCATCCTGTTTCTGTGTTGATTTGTTGCCTGGATGATCTGTCCAGTACTGAGACAGGGGTGTTCAGGTCCCCCACTGTCATTGTATTGTCATCTATCTCTTTCTTTAGGTCTAATAGTGTTTGCTTTATATATCTGAGTGCTCCAGTGTTGGGTGCATATATATTTATGATTGCTATGTCTTCTTGGTGGATAGATCCCTAGATATTGACCTTCTTTATCTCTTTGTATGGTTTTTGGTTTAAAGTCTATTTTATCTGATATAA
>NW_007731031.1:49051-55010 GCF_000696425.1 Galeopterus variegatus
GTCTAATAGTGTTTGCTTTATATATCTGAGTGCTCCAGTGTTGGGTGCATATATATTTATGTTGCTATGTCTTCTTGGTGGATAGATCCCTTTATCATTATATATTGACCTTCTTTATCTCTTTGTATGGTTTTTGGTTTAAAGTCTATTTTATCTGATATAAATATAGCTACTCCTGCTTGTTTTTGGTTTCCATTTGTGTAGTGTATCTTTTCCATCCCTTCATAATTAGTCTGTGTGTGTCTTTGCAAGTGAGGTGAGTCTCTTGAAGACAGCATATAGTTGGGTCTAGCTTTTTAATGAAATTCTTCAGTCTGTGTCTTTTGAATGGGGAGTTTAGTCCATTTACATTTAGGGTTGTTATTGAAAGGTACTGTCTTATTCCTGGCATTTTATTACTTTTTGTTTAGATGTTTTAAATATCTTTTGCTCTTTTTTTCCTTTTTATTATTCATCTTTGTTTGTTGGTTTTCTGATCTGGTAAGATTCAGTTTCTTTCTTTTTTGTTTACATTTTTGTTTTACCAGTGGGTTTGTTCCTTCTGTGTATTCGTGGTAGTGATTATAGTTTTTCAGATTCCAGATGTAGCACTCTCTTGAGAATTTCTTGCAGAGCTTGTCATGTTGTGGTGAAGTCTTGCAGTTTTTGTTTATCTGGGAAATATGCTATTTCTTCCTCATTTCTGAGGGATAGCCTTGCTGGGTATAGTATTCTTGGCTGGCACTTTTTCTTTTTTAGTGTTTTGAATATATCATCCTATTTTCTTCTGGCCTGTAGAGTTTCAGTTGAGAAGTCTACTGTTAGTCTGATAGTGGATTGACTTGATGGGTGACTTGATGGCTTCACTAGGAGTGTGACTTGACACTTTTCTCTTGCTGCTTTTAGGATTCTCTCTTTGTCTTTGAACTTTGCCAGTTTGAGTATAATGTGTCTTGGAGATTATCTTTTTGGGTTGAATCTGTTTGGGGATCTTTGAGCCTCCTGGATCTGAAGGTCCATGGCTCTTCCTGTACCTGGAAAGGTTTTTGTTATTATTTAATTCAATAGGTTTTCAATGCCTTTTCCTTTCTCCTCCCCTTCTGGAACACCCATGATTTGGATGTTTGTGTGCTTAAGATTGTTTGCTAGATCTCTTCGATTTTCTTCATTTTTAAAATTATTTTTTCCTTTTTAATTTTTTAGATAAAAAGACCATCTTCTAGATTAGAAATTCTTTCTTCTGTCTGCTCTAACCTAGTGCTTAAGCTCTCAGTTGTGTTTTTCATATTTTATTGACTGAATCTTTAGTTCCAGTAGTCTGCTACATTCTTTTTTAAGGGGTTAATCTCTTTGTACATTTCCTCCTTCATATCCTGGATATTTTTTCTTTTTTCGTTGTATTGTCTCACTGAGTCTTCTCTTATCATGTTGAGTTTCCTTACAGTTGTTGCTTGTAGTTCCTTTTCAATCACTTCAAGGTTTCCCTGTTCTTTGGGGTCTGGCACTTGAGAATTGCTGTATTCCTTTGGTGGTGTCATATTTTCTTGGATTTTTGTATTTTTAGTACCTGCATTGATGTCTAGTCATCTGGTAGAGCAGTTGCTTCTTCTATTACTCTGGAGTGGGCTTTGAGGAGAGAGACTTCCTCCTCTTTTTTTAAGGATCTGCTGGTGACTCTCCTTCTGTCAATATAGTCAAGTGTGCAGTAAGCTGCCTGCACAGTGGTCATGGCTCTACTGTGGTGGTGAGCCATCCTTGTGGTGGTGGCTGTTGTGGGCCAGCTGTGCTGAAGTCATTTTCATGACATGTTCCTGCCTTCTTGTCAGGTTGGGGCCTACCCATGGCTTCTGCTTGTGTCCTCAGTCACACTTTTGCCTTCTGTTTGGGTGGGGGAGAGTGCCCACCCATGTGTGGAATTTTAAAAAGGTGAACTCATAGAAGTAGAGAGTAGAATGATAGTTACCAGAGGCTTAGCTTCATACTCTTGTTTCTCATTGGTTGCACTTCATGCTGCTACTAAAGCCACCTTTGCCACCATGAACCATGCCAATCCCTCTGCATCCATTTTATTTAAATGGGCTCACTGTTTTAATCTACCTGCATTTCAGCATCTCACTAAATACTCAGGCCAAAAAATATCAAGCATTGGGAGGAATTAATTATCTTCAGCTCAAACTAACATTAGTGACTAGGTCAGGGAAGCAAAACAAAAAGAATATTTGGGGTTATGAGCTGGGAGAAAGAAAATAAATCGAGATTTTAAAATAAATAAATAAAACCTTGTCAGATAAAATGTACTGCCTTACTTAGCAGGGGAGGGATAATTGGAAGCCTGAGGCTTATAGTAATCAATCAACTTTGATCACACAGTGGCTTTGGCAAGGAAGAGAAATAGAGGCTTAAATTTATGGTTTGGCAAGAACCTGCTTCCTCGCCACTTGTCCTGCCCAGAGAGACAAAGTCTTCAGGGGGATGGGATATAACATTAACTCCCACCCTCACCACGTGTGGTCCTCTGTGGTCCACAGACCTCACTGACTGAATTCTCACAACCACCCTATGCAATAGGTACTGGTATCTCATTTTGAGGATGTGAGTGGAGGCTCAGAGGGGCCAAGTGTTCTGCTCGTGGATGTCTAGCTCATACATGACAGAGCAGTGACTCAAACCACATCTTCTGGGTCAAGCCTTCTTCACCTCTCAACCAGTCCTGCATTCATGAGAGTCTAACCTGAGGGGCATTTGTCCTAGCTTACTGATGGTACATTTCAATCAGGATTACCATTTGGGAGGAAACACCATCCCAACATCAGGTGTTCAGGCTTGCCTTTAAGAGGACTGAGTCTTCATTATGTGTCTTATCTCTTTCTTCCCCATTTAATTCCCACTGCCCTCCATTACTTCACACTGAGCTATTGTATCTAAGCCAAACCTTCTGCCACTTGTGCTTCTTTCTTCCAAACCAGTTTTTGCATTGATGTAGATTAATTTCCTAAGATGGCAGCTTCATTACTGATTTAAAAACATTTGCTGCAACATTCCAGGTCCCATGAAGTCCAGCTGCTTACACTGGATTCCTGGAGAACTTGACAATAAAACTTCCTATTCACTTAAAAAAAAATGTTTGAGGGTTTGGATCTCCATACTAGTCAGCCACCAAAAAAGAAAAGAAAAGATGTTCACTGGCTGTCATTTTCAGGATCAGATACAAACTCCTTATCTTGGCAGTCAAGGCCTCCACAACTTGGCCCCAAACTATTTTGTAATCTTATGTCCACCCCTTATGCCCTTCATCATACCAGAGTAAGCATATTCCAAAATCTGACCCCTGTGTTTACTCATCTCTGCTCTACACCTGTGTATTCTACTATTCTTTCAAAGCTGAGGTCCATTTTTATCTCCTTGCAGCCTTCCACCAACATTCCATCATATGGCAATTCTTGGAGGGCTGGCGTCTTCTGTTTATCCCTCGAGATCTGCTCTGCACCTCTCCACCCTGCTCTGTGCCCCAGGAAACTGAGCAGCATCCACCAGCTCTCTTACTCCCCCAATACTGAACTCTCTCTGTGGTTTTCTTCCAACCAACACCCACCTTTGTAAATAGCTTTCTTAAATCAATTAAGCTCTTCTCAAATTACCCAATTTGAATCTGCCATCTGCTTCCTGCCAGGAGCCTGACTGATGTCTTCCCATACTTCTGTGTACTCTCAGGCCTTATGTATTGCTTTAAGCCTTCATGTATGATATCAAAGGCTGCCTTGAATTAATAGCTGTTTTCCTACATGATTGTATATTCCCAACCTGACTAAAGGTTCATGAAGGCAAGGAATATGTATCATACTCCTGTGTATGCTTGTATCCCTTTACCACCTCCTACCCAATAACACTTAGCACAATATACCAAGCAGTTCACTGACTGGTGAAGGTTTTAAATCAATAATAAGTAGAACCTTTACAGGTCAATGTTCAAGGATAAAATTAAGGATGGGAGCAAGGGAAATTAAACTAGGAAGACTCTCAAGTCTTTACTATTTTCTTCATTTAAAAAATGAAAAAGGCCTAATTTCTCTGCCTGTTTTTATCTATAAAAAGGGGATTATGTACCTGCTCTTTCTCTCTCACAAGGATGAAACAAGGATTAAATCACACAAAGCATATAAAAGTACTTTGCAAAATATAAAACATTGTGCTTTATAAATGTAAGTAATTATTGTTTTTTCGAAAATTGATAGCTGAACAGGTATAAAAGCTAGTGCTTCAAAAAATTGTTGGGAGGGGTAAACTTCCCAAAAAAGTAATGTACTACTAGGCTGTGAAATTTGAAAACATAGTAAGAAATACAACTGAAAGTTTAAATTTTCAGTGGACAAAAACACTTGGGCATCTTTTATTATTTTGTGTCCCCATGTAAAGAACTCCTAAAATGACTATTTAAAACCTTTGCAAACATACACATGAATGCATCCAATAGTAATGGAAATAGGCAGCTGAATGATACCAGGAGTTAAAAATGATTATGTTGCACCTTTCTTCTCCAGGTAGTTGGTTCCAATTTAGTCTTGCTAAGAATTAAGCAAATTATTACAATAACTCAAAAACATCTACACTGGCCTCAGTTTACTCACTTCCTGGCCAGTGTGTGTGTGTGGAGGGGGGGGGGTACAGCTACAAAGGATGCTATCAACTTTAACGATCTGACAACAAACATTCTTTCCCTTAGAAACGGTTTCTAAAAGGTCTGAAAAACAATTTTCCATAAATCAAAGAAATAACCAAAGTTGTTATAAAAGGTAGACCTACCTCCCACAACTTTTGTGATGGCTGAAATAATAAATAATAGATATAAAATACCTAGCTCAGTGTCTGGCACATGGTATCATTCAGTGGGGTAGCTCCCTTCCCCCTTAAATTCAGTTGCATATACATTATGTATACAATTGTATTAAACATGCAGAGCTATATATACAAAGTGTACATAGGTTTAATTATAAATATGTTGTGTGTGTTAAATGTAGCAGCAACATAATACAGATTGTGCTTTTGGAAACTAAAACTGAAAAACAATGTATGCTTTTAATTATAGTAAATATGCCATGCATTGAGAGAAATTGCCATTTCTCAAAATTCATAAGCAAGAGAATTGGTGCCTAAGACAATTTGCTGGAAAGTTAAATGTGATCTGTACAGCGTTTCTGTGGTTATTGCAAATTGCAGGTATGGGAACATTTTGAGTATTTTATTTAATTGTCCTAGGCAGTATAATTAGCTATAAACTTAATCTCTACAGACTTTATAAAGATACTTTTAAAAGAAAGATCACAGAATCAGTTGACAAGAAAACAGTTATAAATAACAAGCTAAAAAGTAACTTTATTTCCTCGTAAGAATATTGCAAATAATGGGAAATAGAGGAATGCATCACACTAAATCCCAACTATAGGTTGGGTTTGAGTGAATTAGGCTTTTTCAGGTTTCCTCCATCATTGCTTCCTTCTCTTCCTGTTTTTCTTCTTCCTTTGCTACTTTGTTTCTTGGGCATCCTTGAAGTTCTTGCTCCTGGCTTCTACTGTCTGCTGGCTTCTATTCTCTCTCTTTCTGTACATCTCTTGGCTTCCTCTCTACTCTTTTGGCAGACTCTGTGCATCTCAAATGTGCCAAGTCAGGGCATCTGACGAAAGCTCAGTTGCCACCCAGTAGAGCATGTCCATTGGGTTGTGCTCTAGCACCAGGTCAGCACCAGCATAGACATGACTGACTATTTTGGTTCAGAAGATGCTCCAGGCTCTGCTCCAAGCAAATGTGGCCAGGCAATTGGTATCATGTGATTCCTGTGTCTGAGATATTCCTCAAAGTGGTCTGTGGAACACCGGTATAATTGGCACCAGTGTAACCAGCAGAAAAATACAAGTATTGCAAGAGAATAACATGTGAGGTGACTTCAAACTCTAAGAGTCTGTGACTGCCAATTCAGAAAGAGATT
>NW_007731031.1:55429-71966 GCF_000696425.1 Galeopterus variegatus
AAAGAATATTGCCAGTTACATTTTGACACAATATTCCCTTATCACTTAGCTTTTCATTGTATACATATCAAAAGAGCTCTCTTAGACTTATATAGACATAGCTTTTTATTATGCATCATTTTTGTGTGTTTATTGAAGGGAAAATAGCAAAATAAATTAGCTAAGGTATTCTTAAAACCTCTTCACTTTCAGAGTCTGATTCTTCTGAATATTCTATTGTGTTGTCCAAAGATGCCCATGTTTTTGCATTTGGTATGTTCTTCTGGGCAATGATATGCATTGGTGATTTTTCTCTTCTTTAAGAAGTGCTCCACTATTGTCTCAGATATTTTTCTTTCATTCTGCTGATGCCCATTACACAAGTTTTGATGCTAGGGCATTGCTTTTATCTCATCAGAAGTTGTGGAAAAAATTTCACCCACAACCAGGACTCATATCTCTTCCTCAAATTGTTCTTAAATGGTCATGAGGGGTATAGTCCAGTCATGTCTTTAGGAATAGCAGTAAATTTACACATGTGTAAATGGTGGCATTCATGTCACAACTGCCATGTGGCTATCTGAGACTGTAAGATGCTGCCAATTGCAAAATGTTAAAATGGCAAAAAGGTATCTTGGCATCAGTGAAATAGGTATTATTATCATAAGGCTCAGGCCTATTTCACCTGGTTCCCTGTGGAAGAGGTGGGTAGGGAATTAAGTTACTGAACTACTTGTTTGAGTGTCCCAGGCCCTTCATTTGTGTTGTCATTTAATGCTCAGGAAAACTCTTTGAAGTGTGTGTTGCTTTACAGATGAAGAAACTAAGATTAGAAGGCTAAATAATTTGCCCGTGATCACAGATCATCAAATGGCAGAGCCACAATTTAAACCCAGGTCTGTCTTCTTCTGAGCTAGACCAGTCCTTAAAGGTTAAAATGGGATTAGAAGATTGAACAAGAAAGACAACTAAGATTCAGAGGAAGCCTTCTTTAACAGACCTGCAAACTATCGGTATCAAGGATGCGAGTGGGTACAGCTCCCTGGTGTCTGAGGTCTGGTGGTTAACGGAATGAGAGCCCAGTCCTCTGGGTTGTTGCCTTTTTTATCCTAGGCTAGGGGTGGGGTGTCATCAGCTCTCAAGGGTCTATCACCCATCACCTGGCAAAGTCACACTATGCCAGTTATATTTTTCTGCATTCTATTTCTTATTCCATCCAGCCTGCTGCAGATCTGAGCTACTGAGGCTAAAACTCATACTTTCTTTTTTCTGTTTGGTTTTTGTTGTCATTGCTGGTGGTGGTTTGTTTATTTTGTCTTAAAGTACTAAAAGGATTTCATTTTATAAGGAGATCCCAGAGACATGATTTAAGTGAGCTTTTCCCCTTTCATTTCATTCAACAGATAGACGATAATGAATAATGAACTAGAAAGTTGTTAGAATCTTCTGATCTGAGGCTTCTGGTCAAGAGGGTGGAATAGACCATCCCCAGTGTCACTCTCTCCCACAAATCAACAAATTTACAGCTATTAAAAAGTAATGACAGCAAAGCTGGGGCCGCTAGAGCTCAGGGGAAGAGGAGGAGAGACCTATGGAGTACATGAAGGCAGGAGAAGCCATGATAAGAGAAAAAAAAAAAAACACTCTGACTGTTTAGAATACCAGCCATTTCCAGGCTGGAGCTGCTGAGCACACAGAGCAGGAGCTGTCAAAAGTCACAGCTGTGCCCTTCAGATGGAGTTGCTTGGAGGCAGCAGGAGAGAAGAGGGCCTTGGTGGCCCCCAGGACAGCAATACCACTAATAGGGTTCCTGTGGACCCACACAGGACTGAGGAACCACAACAACTGTAAAAAAGGAGCCACTCAGAGGCCAGTGAGTCATCACAAGGGACCAGAGCATGCCCTGTCCCACGGGTAGTGTTTGCAGCACAGGCAATGGGGGAGACAGGCCCACCGGGGGAACACTGGGGCACAGAAAGGACAGCTGATCTGCCCCCCAATCAGTGCAGGACCACTCAGAGAAGATTGGTCAGGAATATAGAATTGCATGGGGTGCAGTTTGATGAAAAGACTCAGGCCCAGACCAGTGTCTCTACACAACCCAGGTGCATCAGATTTCACTAAACCCAGAAGTACCCATAAAGTCGACCATTAAAACCGGTGCTGCACAAAAAGCCTTCCCCAGGAAATCAGCAGCAAAGCAGCAATTTAGCTCAACCACACAGCTCAAGTACTGGTCCCCACAGGAAGTTCCCCCATTTTAGAAGTAAGCAAAGGACAACAAATTAATTCCAGTGCAGAGTTTAAGTGGTGGGAACAGCAAATAATCCAATACAGAACTGAAAGAAAAAACAGAGTACCCATTGGCACCCACCCATGGTCCTGAGGCATGGATCTGAGGAATGGACCCCCTACAACAACCAGGCACACTGCCAACACCATGGGGCACAGCCGGGGTCCTGAGGTAGGCAGTCAGGAGCCACCAGTAAGTAGGTAAGGAGCACACCAAAAACATCACCTCCATGTGGGTGGCCCACCACAGCCACCACAATAACCACGGCTACCACAAAAGCAGATAGACAGTACAATCACCGCGTAGATGGTCTGTCAGCCAATGGAGTGCATTGACCCAAGGAGAGTCACCAGCAGAGACCAAAGAGAAGAAGAGGATGTCTATCTCCACAAAGCCCATTCCAGAGTGACAGAAGAAGCATCTGCTCTATGATAATATTGGGGGACCTGAACACACCTTTCAGCATTGGACAGATCATCTAGGCAACAAATCAACAGAGGAACCATTACTGTTTCAGAAGGAGAGAAGAAATCTAGGGTTATCAGTGGTAGGAGCAGGGAGGGAGAGGGGGATAGGGAGAGATTGGACAAGGGGCATAAAGAATAGTATGATTTGTAACAATATATATGCAAGTAATACTGATTTGATCAACATATGTCAATGTTGAACCCCAAAACTATGTATAGACAATTATAATTCAATAAAAATTTTTTTTAAAAAATCCTTCTGATCCATAGCCAGATGCATTATCCATTGTACTGCTGGCCCGGCCAGGAAGTTGTCTAGTATAAAAAAAACCTGAAATGGTAATACAGCTATTTTTGAGAGTTGTACCTGTGACTAAGATTTCCACTGTGGACAGAGGGGAATGGCTTGACGTAAGATTTCATCTTTATACTTGCACTGTGGCTCCGAGCTCCTGAAGCTTTTAGCCATCAGTCAGCAGGCTCTGTGTCCAACATGAAAAGCCAGAGGTCAAGAAGTCAGATCAAGATGCAGCTGGAGCTCTCCATGAGATGGAGTGTCTGATGAGGCTCACTGTTCAGCTCCCCTCCCATTGCCCAGATGTTCCCAAGACATAGCTGTAGGAAGCAGGGCCATCTGCCTGCTATGGAAGCCACCATGGCAGGCTGTCCAATTCCCAGCTTTGTGATATGCCCTTGGACAGGGTAACGAGTATGGGCTCAGGATGCTCAGCCCATCCAAGAGAAGCAATTCATTAGAGTCCTCTGTTGAGGTCTATGAGATGGGGTGAGTTTTAACAGTCACAACAACTGCAGAGAGCTACCATGTACTGAGCACTTGCCGTATTTCAGATGTTCCACACGTTTCACCTGATTCAGTCCTCACAACCACCCTTTGAAGCACCTGATGTTATTCCCACTTCTAAATGAGGATGCCAATTTGGGGAGGTTAAGTGAATTGCCAGAGTTCACACGGCGAGTAAATGGCTGAATTAGCCCTTGAATTGAAGTCTGAGTGGCTTTACAGACTGTCCTCTGTCAACTGGGATACACCTGCCTCACCAATTGAATACCCAGGGTCTGGACCAGCCACACCTATGATGACCAATCAGAGTCCTACTCCAGAAAAAACAATGAAATGCCTGCAGTTTGAGGTAAGTTCTGCCCCTGTTTATAGAGTCATATTTTTAAAAACAAACAAATAAATAAACAAAAACAAAAATGTTATATTTTCTCCTGCCTTCAAGGCTATTTGGCTTGATGCTGACCCCTGCATTTTCCTTTAGCGCTCTCTTTAACCACCACCTCCCACATCCCACCCAGCTCCAGGCTTCCTGGTGCCCAGACTCTACTCTTTTTGACCCCCCGACCTACTTTCCAGCTCTATTCTACTCATCCCAATTTGAAAACCTACTCTGCAGGCACATTTTATACCTGTGACTGTTATCAGAACACCTCTTCCCTTGACATGTTGGTTCAGCAGCTGCAGACTGAGGGTCTCTAGGAAATGGGTAGGAGCTGAGAAGACAAGTCTCATCAATTTCCCCACAAGACCTTATCTTCACATAACATCAGGGCACAAAGAGATCTGCATAAGTAAACCAAAGCTGGGTGGTCAGGTGATGTTGGAATTCCATGGTTGGTGGTTGGGTCTTTAATACTGGAGAACTGGTACCAAATATGTCTCTAGTGATTGGGGTCTACCCAGTCCTGGTTTGAGGTTCAGTGGTGAGGATTCTGGATGCAGGTGAGTAAGAATTGTTGAAGAGGAAGGTGGGGGGGGAGGGAGAGAGAGAGGGAGGGAGGGAGGGGGAGAGAGAGAGAGAGAGAGAGGGAGGGAGAGGACGTAACTTCCTTCACCAAATTGCTTTTTACTTAGCAGTTTAGGTCAGTTTCAAGTAGGTCACAAGGATGTGTGTATCTTCAGAATAAAGTCTTTAATCGGCTGATGGATATGAAAAAATAAATTACTGTGGCAAAATGTAATAAACTTTAAGGCGAAAATGATGAGGGTAATATAACTACATTGATTTAAGTAGGATGATGTAGAGGAATTGTCTGTTTTATAGGTTTCTAGATGTCTATTAGTGGCTCTGTATTAAGGAATAGGGCTGTTCTCTTGATATACTTAAGAGCTGTCAGTAATTCCTATTTGGGTGTGTGGGTGTGTCTGTGTGTGTGTCTGTGTGTGTGTGTGTGTGTGTGTTTGAATGTGGAGCTCTGACTGAGCAGGTGCAGTATAAGAAGATTGTGCTGGGAGGAGAAAGAAAAAGGTAAGCAGATATAGGGTATTTTGAAATTTTGAGTAATCTTTTCCTCTCATTCTCCATCTTTTACCTGTGTAAACCCTTCTTCCGTTTTCCTCATTGGTCAATTTATTTGCTCAACAGATATTCATTGAGTTCCTATGACTGCATTCACTTTATGCAGTGAAAATGTTCATTCTCATTCAGTTCCTTGTAAAGAACAGCATTATTTGAAATATACCCCCACGTAACCTCTCTAGAGTGCACTATGGACTCCACTGCATCATCTTGCTCCTCCAGACATTTCCCCTTGGGGAGGCTCCATAAATGCTCCACTGCCTCAAACAAAGGAAGTCCAAGTTGAGATGCAGACCTGCCATCCATCTGGAGGTCCACATTGTTACCTCTGGGCTGAAAATTCCAAATAAGACTCCTGGCCTAATAGTGTGAGAGATTTGCCAGTTCTAAATGACTGACCTGCCCTTCCACTGGCATTCCATTGTCCTTAAAATCAGGGACAGAAAAGATATTTAAAAAGAAGGGAGGGGGGCCGGCCCGGTGGCGCACTCGGTAGAGTGAGGCGCTTGGGAGCATGGCTGTGCTCCCGCTGAGGGTTCGGATCACATATAGATACCGGTCCGCTCACTGGTTGAGTGCGGTGCGGGCGCGACACCGAGGGTTGCGATCCTGTTACTGGTCACGAAAAAAGACAAAAAGGAAAAAAAAAAAAGAAGGAAGGGAAAGGAGTGGAGAAAAGAACAAGGAAAGGGACGGGAAAGGAAGGAAGGAAAATAGCCATTTCACCCTGCTGCTCCAAGGAGAATAATTCACTGGGTCATGAGCAGCATCCTAATCCAGGGTCTAGTCTGTGTGTGTGTGTGTGTGTGTGTGCACCTGTCCATGCATGCGTGTGCATGTTTGTGCACATGAGCACCCTGTAGTTTTTGCTACTGCTTCTGATATTTTATTAAAACTTATGGCATTTGATCCATGCCCAAGGTGCTATTTATGTGCTTTACAACTAAGGTACAGCTGCATTTAATTTACTAAATAAACTAAGCTGAAGAGCCCCTAAAACTGAAAAGTAGATGCTCTCTCTTTCTTGGCTCTGACTTATGTTCCTTGATTGAGTTACCAATAGGTCTGTTTCAATGTAGAGCTATTTCTTCCCTCCAGCAAGGGTCACTTCTGTCCCAGGCAGACCATATATTTTCAACTTTTATCCAAATTGTGTTTCAGTGACTATACTAGTACAAGGGTACTTCAAAACATTTGTGGAAGAATGGAATTGAATGAAAATACAAATCTGTCCACAAAATTTTTGAAGACCTCTCGTAATTATCAGGCTGAAATAAGGTCTAAAAGCATCCTGTTTAATAACTAGCACTTTCTCTCTTCCCATTTGGTTTTCAACCTTAGGGTTAGCCAGAGACTCTCGAAAGCTATGCAGGGACATATGTATCACTGCTGTCTTCGTATCTATGAGTCATGGCATCTGTTTCTCTCATTCAGAGTTTTCACGGACTCCTGTGCAAGAAATTGTGCTTGTAAGAATTCAGCTCTGCGTTCTTGGTCATTCTATTAGAATGCTCACCAGAATTATTGCACATGAGTGTTATCCATGAGTTACCACCGACATTGCAGTTTTTGTGTGCATGTTTGTTTTACTCCCACAGCTTATAACACTGTTTAGGGCAAGAACCCTGTCCTTCTATTCATCTTTCCATGCCCTTAGCAGATGCCTGATAAATATTTGTTGCAGAATCCATGATAGCTGTTATCTCAAAACAAATGCTCTTCAAGATTGGGTAAGAATTTTTCAGATGTTGAAAAATGGTATTCCCTTCGGTAAAGACCAGTTCCAAATTGCTGAGTTGTTTGGAATTTGCTTGATGATGTCATCTTGGGCACAGTACCATTATTTCCAGCAGTAATTACCATTTATAGGTGCTTACTATCTGCTGAGTACTGTTGGGCACTTATTTTTTTCTAATCTATTAAATAACTCTGGATGTAAATTTCATTATTTTCATTTTGAAGATGAAGAAAGTGAAGTTTAGAGAGGCTAAGTAACATACCCAAGATTACAAAGACAGTGATAACGTTGTTGGGATTCTTATCACGGTAGGTCTGCATTCATCCCCTATGTATTCATACCTGTCATAACCCGACGGGAAGCAAGAAACTGGAACCTCAGAGATGATCTGGAATGTGTAACTTATACAGTGGGTAGGTAGCTTTTGTGGAAGCCAAACTATTTTACCTTTATATATAATTTCAGAATGTATTAAGTACTTATGCTCATATCACTTTGTTAAATCTTCATCCAAACCTTATGGGATATTATCTCTATTTTTACAGTCCAGAGGATTTATAGATAACTTTATTGGATCAGAAAGATTGGAAAACCTGCCTCAGAATAGAAATAGCATAGCCAGAGCTAATCACAAGATTTTTGTGGATTCCATCACATGATTCAACATACTAAAGATAGCAAGAAATCGTAAAAGACTAAAGAGAGAAGGAGGCAGCTGATGGGCTTTAGCTAACACTATGGAAACAGAATTGAAAGTCAAATATGTGCTAAAATGTAATGCATATAGCATGTACATCCAAAGAACATATATAGCAACATTTCAGTGGTGATTGGATGTGGTTTCCATAGCAATATGACTTATTTTCAGTAGAATTTGTCAACTTAAATAGTAGGCTTCTTCTCATTAAGAGAAACAAATCAAAAGTGCATCCATATTTGTTTTTCCATTATACACAAATCGTAATGCTTGGTTATGGCAAGGAGACAGTAATTTCCATCACAGGACAAACAGAAAATAAGGTTCCCCTTGATAGTCTGGAACAAAGTGGATTCATGTTGGTGGTGAGGGGCTGCAGCACAAAAGGGACACCGACTGCCACGCGGAGGTCTGGCTCCTTCAGATCAGCATGATGACGCAGTGCCACCAAGTGTACTTTATGCACTGGTCTTCCTTAAGTAGAAAAAAAATTAAAGATAAAGAAGAATGATTTTCTCTAGGAGGGAGCACTTAGCCTTGAATGGGGTATAGAAGTCTAGAATGGGAAAAAGAGACAGCAATGGAAGCTAACATTTATTATGTTCTTACTCAGTGGCAGATGCTGTTCTAAGATCCTCCTGTGAATTATCTCATGGCTCTTCCCAACAGCCCCCTGAGGTAATAGAAGTCTAGAATGGGAAAAAGAGACAGCAATGGAAGCTAACATTTATTATGTTCTTACTCGGTGGCAGATGCTGTTCTAAGATCCTCCTGTGAATTATCTCATGGCTCTTCCCAACAGCCCCCTGAGGTAGGTAACACTATCTCTCACTTATAGATGTGAACATTGATCCACAAGAAGTATTGTCCAGCGACATGCAGCTGGGGAATGGCAAAGCTAAGATTTGAGCTCTGGAAGTCTGGCCCCAGATCCTGCACTTTTGACTACTTTTCTATCAGGCAAGGACATGAAAAAGAGAGTTTCTTGCCCAAGCTCCCTTGAGTCCCAAGTGACTGAATATGAGGCCATGGACTACAGGTTTACCGGGATTTCCATCATCCCAGGCTGGCTCTTCACACATAGACTTAGGGTATCAGGAGAATGAAGAGAGACCCGTGAGAAGCAGAGTAGTGAAAGTGATAAAGCCCCCTGTTTTCCTCACACTTTTAAATAAACTCACTCATCCCTCCAATTTAAAATAAACAGCTCTCTCCAAAACTCCCTCTACCACTCAAACCCTGTTAAAGCCACTTTAAGGGTGTGCCCAAGTTTTGGTGGAGCTGCAATTTGATTAGCTGTTAATTACTGAGCCTCAAATTTGAACTCGAAATTCCTTCGCCATACAGTGATGGTAGTGTTTGGAGGAATGGGGTCCAATATGCTTTCCTATTTTAGCCAAGAAGTGATGGTGTTGTAAAACGGCTGCATTCCACATACCAGCTATTTTTGCTGATCTTGTGGATAAAAATATCTTGATTAAAAACAGGTACTTTGGCAGCTACTTGATGAGAGCAAAAACCAGAAGTTTGACTGTGAGCTGGAGTATGAAGATAAACATGGGGGTTGAGGGAGGCAGTGGTTGGCAGTCTTGTAGAGTGATTAATAATGTCACTGCTTCAGGAGTGTCAAATCTCAGTTCTACCATCTACTAGGTCAGTAACCTTGAGCAAGTTACATGACCCCTGTAAGGCTCAGTTTACTCATCTATAAAATGGGGCTACAACCTCAGAGAAATTAAGTGAGATAATCAATATTGTTGTAGAAATTAGGTGAGATAATCAACATATGGCAGTTGGAATGGTATCTGGCACACTGTAAGCCTCACTGCCTGCTTTCTATGCCTTTGCATGCCAACAGTACTGAACTTTTTGAAGTTCCCCAAACATGCCATGCTCTCTAACACTTCAATGCCTTTCCATGCTGTCTAGAAGGCACTTCCTCTATTTATTCTCTTGAAAATCCCTCCTCATTCCTCAAGTTTAGCTCAAGTGCTTCATGACTCATCCAGGTAGTCTTACATATCTCATCTATCCTTCCACCTTTTCTACCAATCCATTATTATAATGCCCATTAAATTGCAATGATTTGCCAGCATGTCTTTCTCCTCATTCAACTCCTTGAGAGTGCATTAATTCTCAATGCCTAATACAGAGCCTGCTTCAGGATGGGCATTCAATAAGTAGGTGGTGAGTAGATGAACAGGAAAATACTGAACTTCAGTATAAAGTCCAGGCTTATGTTCAATAAATTAAAATAAAAATCTTTTAGAGGTATTAACAATCTAATGTGATCAATCAGGAAGCCTCTAACCATGAAACCTAAAGTCCATTCATTCCCATTTTGGTTTTAATTGAACCCAAGAGGTTGGAAATTATACTTCAAACATAATTAGACCCAGAAGAGATTATAGATCATTTTGTGGTGGAAAGAAATCTTGAAGCCAGTGGAAGAAGGCTGAGATCATGACCCAAATTGCACCAGAGAAATTCCACAGGATACAAATTCTTATTTTAAGCACCCCAGGCTCTCCTGAGCATGGGCAGTGAGGGGTTTTGGGCCTTGGCCATGCCCCCTGACACCGGCAACCAGCCCAGTAATGATCACGGAGCTGCCACAGGAAGTGCCCTGGCCTCCCGAGCTAGGGTGATGAGGGGGAGTGAGGGCTTCAGCCACACCCCTCTGACATCTACACTCAGCTCAGCAATGACCGGGCCACTGCTGGAAGCCCTCTAGTCTCCCATGCAAGAATGAAGGGGGTGCTACAGGCCTCAACTCTGCCCCTCATTTTTCTTCCTTCTCCCACCCTATATCCTGTGGAGTACACTAACATCAATAAAGCAAATGTATTTCACAGGGCCTAGTTTCCAAAGCCCTGTCATTTCAGGTATAACCTAACCTTTTAAAATTACATACAGAAATATTAAGCTTGCAAAAGACAGGAAACTTTCCCCAAGCTAAAGTCTCTGATATAGATAAAGAATTGTAACACAGCAAAATTGCTGGCTCAAGGACAGATGCCCTTGAAGCAGGTTAACCTAAAGTTGCATTTTTGTTATGTAAAAATACTGAGGAAACTGCTGTAGGAAAAGACAGTATTTGCAAAGAACAAGCTTTGTTGGTGGATTGACTTAACCTTTTGCAAACTGAATTGTGGAATGTCACTTTGTTATCTCACTGATGTTACCAGCCTCTATTGTTAAACTATACTTAGCCATAATGCCATCTATGTTCCTTTTCTGTAACTTTCTGGCCTGGAGAATAAATACTGAGACAGAACCCCAGTTCAGGGTTAATTTCCTGAGGAGGAATGCCTCTCTCTTGAGGGTTTCTGGAAATTATCCCCTTCAGGGTTTCTCACTGCTCAGAAGAAATGGGCTTTGAGTGATCCTTTGCATCTCTGTCACCCAGGGGGAGAGAGGTGACAAAGAGAGTGTAACAATATCTTTCCTTTTCCTTTCTTCCCCTCCCCCCAGCTGCTCCACAACATCACAGAGTATAAAAAAATATAATGTTAATAAATAAACTTTAAAAAATTCTTATTTTATGTCCCAATTAGCAAGTTATCATTGATTTTTTTTATTTGCCATCTAGTAAGCATTCTGAATAATAATGCAGTAGGAAAAATGGGTATATAAAAGCACATCAAGAATAACTACCTAGGTATTTTTTTTTTTTTTGCATTGAACTAAAGGTCTATGGAAATAGTTATATTCCTTCCATTGTTTCAAAGGGAAATTCCATTCTTGAGCACTTCTGCTGTAATGGAAATAGAGCTAAGAGCTAAGTCTGGAAAGCAGCCCATCCACAAGTTCAAAGCTTCTCAGGCCTAGACTGCTCTAGCAGGCAGGACTCGAGCAGACTGGTAAGGGCAGAATATTTCCACTGTTCCTGAATGAGAACTGAGGGAATACACACTAAAGAAACACTTTGTGAAGACACGCTGCAGAAAGCCATCCCCCATGTAGGCTGTTGAACAGCCTGTGTGATGCCACATCAGCTCATGACCAATGGAGAGAGATGAGATCAGAGGTACCCGGGTAAAGGTGACAGAGCAGAGGGAAAGGCAAAGCTTCCCTCAGGCAGGTTCCATGAAAATTTCTCATCTGTGGCCAGATTACACAGTTGTCTGTAGGCTTGGAGGAAACTGAGGTCCCACAATTGCCTTTATAGACTGCAGTTGCTTTTGCAGACACTGCCTGCAGTGTCATGGTCAGAAGGGGGTGTGTGTGCATACATATATACACACGCCATATTGTCCTTGAGATACAGTACATTGTGATACTTTTTAAAACACCAGTACTGGGGAGGCAAAAGTGTGTCCAGCTTGAGACCCACAGAATCCAGTTTATGTTCCTCATCCCTTTCCGCTTGGTTGTTTTCAGGTTTTCATGGTAAGACAATGGTTATTCCCTACTCCGGTACTTCCTTCCATGTGGTGCGTGCTCAGTGAGAGTGGGGTGTCTCCCGTCTGTCTGCTCCCTCACTGACTCTTCCCCAGGACACGAGGAGTGACTACTCTTATTAGTGACTTTGGGAGAGGAAATAACCGAGTCCTTTCCCCTCTCCTTCCTCTTGGGAGTCAGCTGTTTGTAGAAAGCAAGCATTCTCTTCTGATTCTCTGTGCTGTATGCTTTGCGGTAGGAGAGCTCCACATGAGCAGACTGGTAGTTATACTGCTGGGCTTGCCATCAGGTGGGTAAGTCTGCCTGATTCTGGGGTGCAGGATTAGGAAGCTCATTCTCACTGTTCCGAAGCCAAATTCACCAACCTAGCCTTCATCAGCAAAAAATTTGATACATTGGACTTCATCTGTCCGACCTTTCTGTATATCCCAATTTGTTCAAAACTGGATGGGGGAAAGAAGTATATTTAACAGCTCCCTAAAAAACCCAGTAGGTCTGTAGACACAGTTTATATTATCCACTGTTTTACCACCTTGTCTTGCCCAGTAGTCAACCAGACCTCTGAGGAAAAAGTCCTCATCTGCAGTGTTTGCCAATTTCCGTGGTGCAAATATACCAACACCATGGCCGATTTCAACCTACCCACGTGACATCATGGAACACAGAGTTGGGAGGAGAGGTACACTTTCAGAAGCCAGTATGGAACCAACTCAGCCAGCTCACTGTGACTCTCTATAGCCAAAGAAAACAACCTTCCAGAGAGGCAAACACCTTTGGCACATGGCCAAACTCCCACCTCTAAGCTGGAACTTCTATTTGGTGATTGTTTGCTGTCCTAACTGAGAATTGGCTCAAATGTAAGGAAAGTGCAAGCTTTTGTATCCTATTCCATGGCAGGTCTACTGTTGGTTCAGTACATAAACAAGATAAGAACAGGATCGATCACCTTGCAGGTGTCCACACTATGAGCCAGCCCAGTATGGATCAGAAGGACTGTCTCAACTTCCTACAGTTATACATTTCCCTGGTCTTGTTTCAGAGATTGGTAATCACTTCCCCATCACATAGGAAAGATCATTTTTCTGTTCCTAGCCCCGATCTTCTAAACAATGGAAGTACTAGAGTTTGAATTCTACTTAATAGTTGAATGATCACAGGCTGATTGCTTAAGTTATATTGAGCCTTACTTTCTTTTTTTTTTTTCCTTTTTGTCTTTTTTCGTGTCTGGCAACGGATCGCAACCGTTTTGTCTTTTTTCGTGTCCGGCAACGGATCGCAACCGTCAGTGTCGCGCCCGTACTGGACCAGGACCGGCAACGGGATCGCAACCCTCGGTGTCGCGCTTGCACCTCGCCCAGCCAGTGAGCAGGAACCAGTCTGTATGTGGGATCCGAACCCTCGGCGGGAGCACTGCCGCGCTCCCAAGCGGCGCACTGTAGCAGCGCGCCACTGGGCCGGCCCAAGCCTTACTTTCTAAAGTAAGAAAGTAAGCCTTACTTTCTAATTTAAAAAATGAAGATTGTGATATATTCCCAAAGATTCTTGTAAATATTATAAGTTATGTTTTGAAAACACTTAAGATGGTGTGTGGCAGGTAGTAGGAATACAAGAAATGGGAGACATTGTAACTAGTCCTTTGTTGGGTGCAGGAGAGCAGACATAGCCCAAGGAAGTGGCCAAAAATGTGTGGTGGCAAGCAGAGTTCAGCGGGTGCCATTCCTTTTGATTCCTTTCCTGTTTCCTCAGTTTGTGATGTTTCCATTGGGTCTGCCCACTTTGCCAGACTGCATGCTTGTCTTCCTTCCAATCCCACCTCCTTCTGGGCCTTCCTCTCAGAAGTCATAACTCTTATGGAGCTACAGAAACTGTAAGCAGCAGTGTGTACAGGCAGGACCCTTACTCCTAGCAGTGGATTAAAAAGATGTCCTTAATATGCCTATAGCATTAACATGTTTTTCATATTATAAAATATTCATTTTAAGTGCATGCATAATATTCCACTTAATAGCCATACCATATTTGTCATAGTTTACTTAAGTAAAACTGGAATTGAGTTGTTTTCAATGTTTTTGCTATTATAAAAATACTTCATGAACATCTATGTGCAAAAGTTGTTGCCTACCTTTATATTATATCTTTAGAAGGAATGTGTATATACTCATATATATATATTCTGTAAGATGTTACAATATTTTTATATATGTATCAAGCAAAAAGTGCAGGCCTGCAGGAAGCATTCTGAAGCCATTCCAAGCCCTCCTCAAGAAAATCTGGGCGTTTTCTTGATAGTCAATCCATAGTGACCTTCTCAGCATATTCCTCCTCCCTCAGTACTTCTCCCATTGTTTTTATAGATAATTTCCTAAAATAATCCAGTAGATCCAGAACAAAACGGCACATCAGGACCTCAGCAAATCTGTCTCTCAGGTTGGGTTCCCCATGAAGTCCCATGAGACAAAGATTCAAGAGCAAGTCATTTTGCTGGAGTTGAAGGAATGAGAAGTGAGATGAAGAGAAGGAAGCCAACTTAATCCCCCGGGGGAACCACTGAAGCCAGCTTTAACATGCGCCTCAGAGAGTTGTCCCACCCCAGAGACAGGGGAGCTGGGGTATTTATTCACTAACTTCTGTTAGTCATTGACTGAGAGCACCTCTAGAGGGCGTTAATACCTGGCACTTCCTGAGGCACAGGTGAGTGATGTGGTTTCAGTGGCCAGAGAAAGCCCTCAAGCAAAGAAATGCAGGTATTGGCAGTTGGAAGTCCCAGACATCCGCTGAAGTTATAGGGGTGAGGACATTTGGTTACGATGCCAACAGCACCTGCTGAAATCCACCCCACACAGCCGAATTCCTGGAATGTGGTTGTTGCTTTAAGTTGTGACAAGCCATCCTTAAAAGAGGATATTTATGATCATAAATACATGCTCTCCACCCCCTACGTATTCATTACATACTAGATAAGCTATGAAAACAGATCATAACACAACAGAAGAAAGTTGATATGGCTTCACATCTAGGAAGGTGACAGTCATTCATTTAACAAGGATTTCTAGAAGATCTTTAAGTCGGCCAGGCTCTATGATAGGTGCTAGAGCATAAGGTGAATTCAACACAATCCTTGCCTGTAAGGAGCTTACTTTGCAGTCTGGTGGAAGAGACAGAGCCTTCAGACTAGCAGGTGGGATCTGAGAGCAGAGGAGACCTGTGGCCTGCAATCTAGGTAGATGACTAGAGGCAGCAATACCAAAGAGAAGAGATACCTACATGGTGTGCTCAGGCAGACAGGGCTTCCAAGAACCTCATAGAGTTCCCCAAGCCCCAGCCTGGTCCAGAAGNCAGGCAGACAGGGCTTCCAAGAACCTCATAGAGTTCCCCAAGCCCCAGCCTGGTCCAGAAGTGGAGATCGGTCCCAGGCAATCCCCAGATGTGCCGCGGATGAGTATCATGTGCCCAAGAGGGGAACGAAAGCAGCAGAGCACATTGTTAGGCATGAAGGGCATTTTCCTACGAGATTAAGGAATGCTGGACATGACCGGAGAATGGACGTGAGGGAGGATGGATGGCTTAGGGGGCCCCAGTGTTGACAGAGGACCACCGAGAACTAGATGCCTCCCCTCTCACCCCAAGGTTCTCTCAGATCTCGGATGGAACCAGAAAAGTTGGGAGACAGGTAACCTGGATTGACTAACTGATACTGGGTTATAGACAAATGAAGACAGGGATGCTTCTTCTACACTCCAGTCTGTGGGCTAAAAGCTGTACCCATTACCCAGTGACTCCCCTGATATTATGTTGTTCTCATCAACTCACCTCCCAGAGGGGTAAAGAGAGTATAGTTTTTGGAGTCAGACAGACTTTGATTCAAATCCTAACTCTTGGGATTCCATTCTCTATTCTGTGTGTGATTATAGGCAAACTAACAGTATTTACAGTTTTCCCCATCTGTAAATTGGTGGTTAGTGTGAGGATTAAAACAAGACAGAAGATCATGTACTCAGGTGTCTGAACAGAGGAGGCTTCCAGGGGCAACGGTGTGTTGGTGTGATCATCTGGGTCCCACATGGCTGCCGCGTGATGTCACCCTGGCTCATGGACAGATGGGCCAAAATGACAGTCCTGGATGGGTGACATTGTGAAGGCCTTGTAGATGCACTCCAGATGCACAAGCGAAGAGGTGAGTTTGGAAAGAAAAGGCTCTGCTAGGGAAAACAGATGGCACTGAGAAATCTTCTCAAAAGAGCTATGGCATCATCCTCTCTTTCAGTTCTGCAGATGCAATTATATCAGTTCCCAAGGATGAGGGAATTTGCCACAAATAAAGCATTTCCAAAGAATAAAAATTAATACATATCTTGCCAGTTTGAAGGTGATGAGCAAGCATTGTAAATTCTAATTCTCAGTATGAGAATGACTAAATCTGTATTATTTCTGTATGTGTGCTTACATGTCTAAAGTTTAGGGTTTTACCTAACATGCTATTTTTTTCCTTTTTCAGATGCACTCGGATGTTTTTAATCTATGCCAGATAATGAGGAACATAAACTGCACTCTTCAACTGACTTGCAAGATATACGCAAATAAAAACAAAGTTTTAAAAACACACTCTTTCAAAATGTGTTTATTATAATACCTTATGGC
>NW_007731031.1:73051-76038 GCF_000696425.1 Galeopterus variegatus
GCCTTGGGCCAGGCACTGGATTAGGGTGAGTTAAACATGGTGCCTGCCCTCAAAGAGATTACGGCCAAGGGGAGAAGAAAGGTGAGTTGACAGAGGAGAAGACCATGAGGGCAGAGGCAGAGTCACGACCAGGGAGCCTCGGGAACACAGAGGAGGTCCGCCTCAATCAACTCGGTAAAATTTGCTCTCTGCCAGTGTGCCCCTGCCAAGTTAATCTCCATTACTGTAAGAGCAGTGATCTTGGCACAGAGAATAAATAGGAAGTTATTTTTCCTGATTCCAGTTTGGCTCCCCAGTGAGGTAAATGGGCTGTATGCCTTCTTCCTGCTAAAGCCATAAAGCCTAGTGAGCTGGTCTCAATATGGCAGTCTCTGGACTCTGTATTCAGCATCCCTGAGGATGTCCAGGATGTCAGTCTCAGGAAACAGCAGCAGCAGGACTGCAATGGCATTGTCACAGCTTCTCCCACCAGAGCCTGGTCTATAACTGTGTCTGTCCATGTTGAGTGAAGCTTACCTCCTCTTTTTTCCAATCTGGTCCACGGGTACCCCTAACAGTGGGTGCACATTGCCTCCTCCTCGCTTAGCACCATCCCCAAGCTGGCTAAGTCAAGCAGAAAGTCTTTCTCTAATCCCGCCTTTCAAAGGAATGTCCACTGAGACTGTTTATTCCAAGGAGACTCTCTCACCTCACTGCAGCCCAGAGAACTAAGAGATGGGGCATGTCACCTCTTTTGGGTTCCACTGCATTATCCAAAGTAGAAAGCTGACCTTTGTGGTGCTGGGGGTGGAAATGGGGTTGGAAGAAAAGACCCAGGAGAGGCCCTGGCAAAGAATGGCAAGGTGGGGGGAAGACTGGAATCCGGAAGTGGGCCTGGCAGGGCAGAAGCAGGAGCTAGAAGGGTGTCTCATCAACCCGGCAAAACTCAGCGCAAGACGGTGAGGTTAAAAGTGCTTTTTAAAAAAACTCTACAAAGTTCTTAAAATAACATTTAAAAATAAATAGAAACCAAGCTGAAAATACTCTATGCTTTGACACTGACGGTTGTTTTACAATTTTTTTTATAACAATGAAAACTCATTACCAATTACTGGAGTTGCTGGAAACATCACCTAAGGTTCTAAGCAGGAGTTGTTTATGAATATAGGAGAAGAGGGAGAGCTTCTCAAAAAACTTTTTTTTTAATTGAAAAAAACCCCATGTTTACACTGCTGTGTGACTACAGTGTTACTTTTCCTGGTTTTGCTTTGTGGAGGGAAGAGGGAGGCACCACCCAAGGAGGGGAGGAGAAGCAATGCTGTGTTTTTCTCACTGTGCTCACAGTTCTTCCTCAGTTTAATGAATGGCAACAAGATGAAAATAACAGTGCTACAACGAGGGGTGACAATCAGCTTTGTATCTCATGAATATTCATAACCAAAAAAAAATCAAAACAGTGCTACGAGAGCAGCCGTGGGTTGCTGGAAGACCAACCATGTTCCTGCACTGCAGAGTTAAGCTTTATATAAGCCCAGAGATGTCCACAGCAAACCAAAAAGGAGGGAGAAAAGAGTCAGGGCTTTGTGTACAGAAAGATATAGAAAATTTTAGGAATCATAATTAAGGAAGCTTAGTGGATAATGTCCTAAAAATGTACATAGGTGTTTATTTCTGTAAATGTTGCTTTAGAAGAATAGTGTGCTTGAATATACTGTACTTTTATGTTCTTATACCTATTTTTTAAATATTTTATAAGATTATAGCTGGGTTGAAAAACAGGGTTTCTTGCTCAGTTCGTTGGCCTGCTATGCAGACTCTTTGATCCAAACTAAAATACCTCAAGTGACATCAAGTCAGGATATACAAATTTCAGGAATGCTCTTTAATGGGTTTGGGATTAGCAGATTCTTAAGTGATGAATTTGCAAACCTAAATATAAAATGACAAAAGGTATTCAGGAAATGCCTATCTGAATAATAATATGAGTATGTCAAACTGATAG
The DNA here is from genome assembly GCF_000696425.1 of Galeopterus variegatus. NCBI lineage: Eukaryota > Metazoa > Chordata > Mammalia > Dermoptera > Cynocephalidae > Galeopterus > Galeopterus variegatus. The sequence continues at coordinate 75,033 of NW_007731031.1, forward strand.
TGATCAAAACGTCTCGAAGATTGAACTTAAATCACTGCAGGAAAACCATTCCCATTGAGCTCTGAAGGCAGTAGATATAAACAAAGGTCTCTGCAAAAATTATTTTGGAAGACAAATGAGGGCTTCTATGGGATTCATTTTTGGAGCTGGATTCGAAGCCAAAGTAGCTTTTGAGAAAAATGCAATCCCCAGGCACTGAGGATGTTGTGATTTTTTTTTCTGAGGTACAGGCAAATAATTCAAAACCATAAACTGGGCTCATCCCTTGGAATACCATATCTTGAAAGAGGTTAGAAAGAAAGTCATGTACCTCTTTTGTCCTCAAGGACACTTGCTTTTGGAACCCAGCCACCATTCTGTAAGGAAGCCCAAATAAACCCAAGCAGAGAGACAACATTGGGAGGCCACATAAAGGCATTCTGGCTAACCAAGCCCAGCTGAGTACCTAGTCAACAGCATCACCTGCCAGACAAGTTGAATGGAGACACCTCCAGGTGATTCTAGCACCAAACTCTTGAATCCTCCTGGCTGAGAAGCCCCAGATGTGTGGGGCAGAAACAAGCTGTCCTTGCCATGCACTATCTGAATTAATGAGTGATGGATCTTGGATGTGACCGGTGCCATCTTGGACATGACTGGTGCCATTTTACATACACTGAGTACAAAATGGCCACCAGCCTTTCCCTTACAAGAAACCTTGTGGTTTCAGAGAAATAGAAACTTGTGGAGTATGCATAAAGCAAATGTATTTCACAGGGCCTGGTTTTCCAAAGCCTTGCAGTTTCAAATGTTGACCTTGCAAAAGACAGAAAAATTTCCCCAGGCTATAGTCTCTATTGTAAGATAAAAGAATTGTAGTGCAGCAAAGTTGCTGGTTCAAAGACAGGTTATGGATTGATATGTAAAGATACTGGGAAATTGCTGTAAGAAGAGAATGTTTGCTAAAATCAAGCTTTTGTTAGTGGATCACTTAAGTGCATCATAGAATGTCACCTTACTGAATGTT
>NW_007731031.1:76689-83610 GCF_000696425.1 Galeopterus variegatus
ATGGGCTTTGAGTAATCTTTGGTGGCTCCATCACCCAGGGGAAAAGGGGTGACAAATCCATGGAGGCAAAGCAACAGAAACTCTGCTTCTGCATGGGTGCAACCTTCCACCTGATTGCATCAGCCAGCCTTATCTTCCACACCAGCACAAACCCCTCCCTGATTATGTCCGCTTTCCCTACAGCCCATATAAGCGCTCCCACCCCAATGCTGGCTGCTGCTCTCCATTTTGAGAGCAGCCCAGCAGATTCTTTTCCTTTAATAAAGCACGATTGGTACCCAGTGGTTTGGCTCACTTTCTTTCAGTGAGTGTAGTAAAATGGTTGTGCCAGCCCACTTAGTTTAGAGGTGGTTTATTAGGTAGCAACAATAACTTCAAGAGTATCTTTAAATCTCCCAGTCCAGAGACCCTCTGATGCAGCTTCCAGAGAATAAATCTCCAGTCTTCATCCAGGACGAAGGAGAGGCAAATGCCAGTCCCTTGGATTTGGGGAGAGGACCTCAAGATATAACTGCTGCTTTAATGTACTTTCAGTCAACCTTGTTGTGTTTTATCACACATGTATTCCCACTGCCAGAGGTTTTGGTGCTGTCAATTCACCAGCCTTTTGAGGCACCTGCTAACAATTTGTTTTTCTCACCTTTCCCTTCTGCCAGCTCAGAATTCAGCTTTCTTAGGTCTGCTAAGGTCAGCTATCATTCATTTTTTTAGTTTCTCAGCTTCCAAAATTTTGTTGCTATAGTCTTCTCTTCCATTTCTTTTCCCTGTGAGTTTAGTTTATGCTTTTTAAAAAAATCATCTTATTGATGTTTGAGTAGGATTTGTAAAGGAAATAGAATTAAATGCATATGTTCTATTTACCATCTCTAGTTGGAATTTTACCTAGACTTTTTATATCTCTTCTAGATATTTTGACTCTATTTTCTTTTACTTTTTAATTAAACTACTTAAGAGTACTGAATGCAAAAAGCCTTTGTGCTTTATTGAAAACAACAACAAAAATAACAAAAACCTTTTACCTCCTACCTTTTTTCAAATCTTTCAGTTCTCTGAGCTTTGTCCAAGCACACATGACTCTGAGAGCTCCCTCTTTCTCTAATTCCAATCACCATCACCATCGTCATCATCATCATCATCATCATGTGTTGCATATTCATAAGAAGTTCTAAAAACACAGGCTCATCCCTGAAGGAGAAGACAACCTGAAGATAGAAAACAATACAGAGAAAGCACAAAGGCTGACAAAGAGCATGCCATAATTGTAAATAATAAGTAGATTGGATGAAATATTTATATAATGAATTGGCTGAAGGTTGAGTAGTTTCGGGCCATTAAGTCAAGACAGTTTGAGGTATTCTGCTGTGGTCATAGCTATTGCCACTAATCAGACCACTGACGTGCCCATCTCTCCCCCTGCAGACAGGGCCTTGGAAGCTGCTGTTTCTGCTGCTGGACTCTTCTGGAAATGGGAGAGTCTTTCTCTCCCATTCTGTCTGCTTTTGTGAAAAGGAAAACACACTTCTCCCTGTGGTACACTCTCCCCTAACATCTCAGCTCTGTGTTACAGTCTTTCTGTCACCTGCTGCAGGCCTTCCTCAGTGTCTCTGCTGGATGGCTGCAAAGGGCTACACAGAGAAACCGTCCTCTGCACATGAGTGAACCAGCATCTCCACTCCTCCACTTCTCAACCTGCTAGTATTGGACAGCCATTCTGCTATATTTCTACCACACCTAGACCCATTCCAAACTCTAATTCTTCTCTGTATGGGAACCTCTTTCACTTTCATTTAAAAAAAAAAAAATATATATATATATATAATATATATTATTATTTTAAAAGAGTCAGGATGTAGCTTGGTGTGGTTTTTCATGTGATTGCTCCAGCCAATGAACAGCAAAACACTCTGTGATCACATGAAAACCATGCATATTAACTTACAAGTGTTTACCTTGATAAGTATAAGGTCAATAATCCTTAGAAGAATTTTGTGTTGGAATATTTAGTTTTTTAAAGTAGCTTAGAATTTCTTTAAGTGTAACCTTAAACTGGTGTTGCTTACTTTTAAAGTAGTGTGTAAAAGCATTTTTGGTAATTACATGCATCTGTGAGCATCTATTTATGCAAACACTTTCATGTATGCTGGAGTATTTATTTATTGAGTCAAAAGTCTAAGTGATTTAAGGAGTAGGAAAATAGTTGAAAAATCAAAGAAGAAATGCTTAAGTGAGAGGGAAATGGGCTAAGAGACAAAATGAAGCTCTAAGTCCACAAAAACAAAGACGATGAAGAAGGACACGTATCAAGGAGTGAAATGCCAAAAGGCCAAAAGAAACAGAAGCACCTGATGAGAAAACCACAAGCTACAATCAAGGTGGAAGAATGTGATAGGAAATATATCAGCTTTCCATAAACTTCCATGTTGGCCTCACACCACACACACCTCTCACTCCATCTGACATAAGTGTACTTCCCAGAGGCAGACAAGACAGTTCTCTATGCATTTCACACTTTTGCAGTCACCATCAACAAATCAAAGGGGAAGATTTTTAACATAGACTCTGCTATACCTCTAAAACTATTTTTATTCACGGTTACACACTGATTCCTCAGTAATTCTATCATTGGATGCATTAATTGTGGAATCTTAGAAAACTGAAATTGTACATTATGTTCAAATGAGATGTAATTATTACAACTTAATAATTTTTTATTAGCACACTTAAAATACTTTTGGTTCAGGTTTGTTATCACAAAGTAAATATGACATTCCTCAGGTAAAACAGGACAGTTCTCCACTATTTTCCTCCCAATTCCTGTTCCTCCTCTTCAGAGGCAACTGCTATACAGTTAGTCATATGTCCTTCCAGTCTTTTTTCTATGCCTTTACACACATATGAATGCATATACAGAATGTAGGCCTCCCAAAGATGTCTATGTCCTAATACCTGAGATCTGTGAATATATTAGGTTGCATAGCAAAGGGGAATTAAAGGTGCTGATTAGCTAACTTTAAAAGAGAGAGAGAGATTATCCTAGATTGTCTGTGTGGGCCTAGTACAATCACAAGAGTCTTTAAATGTGTAAGAGGGAGGCAGGAGAGTCAGTGTTAGAGTGATGTCATGTGCGAAAGACATGACCGGCCACTGCTGGCTTTGAAGATGGAGGAAAGGGGGCCAGAAGCCAAGGAATGCAGACAGCTTCCTGAAGTTGGAAAAGATAAGAAGACAGGGCTGGCTGGTTAGCTCAGCTGGCTAGAGCACGGTGCCGATAACACCAAGGTCCAAGGTTTGACCCCTGTATTGACCAGCTGCCAAAAAGGATAAAATCCAAACTCTCCCCTAGAGCCTTCAGAAAGGAACAAAACCCTGCCAGCATCTTAATTTTAGCCCAGTGAGACTTATTTAGGACTTCTGGCCTCCAGAACTGTAAGATAAATTTTTGTTTAGTCACTAAATTTGTGCTAATTTGTCACAGAAGCAATAGGAAGCTAATGTACTGACATTGGGAAGTGCTCAATAAATGGTCCACTGAGTTCATGCAACAGTGAAGTTCAGAGTCAATAAGCCCTATGAATGCACTCAGTTTCCAATCAGCTCTTTCCTCCATTCATAATCACGAGCAAATAGACACAGGTCAGGTGTCCCACACATCTGATGAAAGCCTCATACATGAAAAAAATACAGAAAAAGTTTTTTAAAAAGTCTTGCTGTAGTCAAATTTGCTAGCCTTCCCCTGTAGGGCTCCTGGATTTTGCGGATTGGTAAGCAAAATTATTCCAGACAGAAGTTCCATCCATTTCATCTGCCCTTCAGGCTTCAGAGGGTGCCAGACGTGAGTGGCAGACACGAACCCTGGGACATGGTTGAAGTCCTGGGTAGGCTTGTTGATCAAAGTTTCCTTAGCTTCATCTAACAACAGGGGTGGGTTGAATAAAATTCCCATAGTCAAGTGTTGGCTCTGTATTTTTAAAGAAAAGCAATGAAACAGGAAAAGCATCCAACTGAGATAAAAGCTAAGTTAACAAATGATAACATTTCCAAAACAAATCACTGAGCTTGAACGCCCTGGAATGAAATAGAAGAGGAGGGAGTGTCAGAGAAGAGCTCAGCCTTTCGGTCAACAGAAGGCAGGGGGCTGACAGCAAACCTTGAAATAAGATGAGTGTCTCTGACAGTTTTTCCAAGAGGCCACCCTGCTGTCCCATTCTGCCCTTCCTGTTTGCCACATACTTCCTGTCTTCTTCACAGGTGCATGCTGAAAGGACAAGTTAGGCTGTCCTTCTGTGTTGAAAATTATTTTCACTGTTTTGTCTAAGAAAACAGTCTACTGGGGAGAAATACAGAGCTGATTGAAAAGAAATAGCCTCATCATTTTAGCATGGACAAGGAGTTATGGGAAATGGTGATAAAATGTGACAAGGGGAAGATTTTCAGTGGTGGAGACAAGATCAGGCTCAGGCCTCTTAGGTCACACTCTTCCTTCTACATCCTGGTCAAATCTCTGGTGAGATGACACACATAGGTGATCTCTGAATAAACACAGACGGGATACTGGGTGTGCAGCAGGAAGTCATCCCAATGCAGGCTTTCTTGGAACCTTCTCTGTGCCAGGCATTGTACAAGGTTGGAAGAGGAATAAAAATAAATAAGCCACCATTGTGCCCCAGGGACACATCATCCAGCAGAGGTAATGGAAAAGCATGAACATGTGACTATAGAGTTTAAGCAGGATTTGGTGGCTGTCTTCATTAATACTCTTAGGTTTCAGGGATGAACTTGAACTAGGCTTCACATGAGGGTGGGTTTTATTGGTGTCATATCACGGAAGAAACAAGTATTGCCAAGGGCAGTAGTAACACAGTAGAGTCTCCGAGTCGATTGGAGCCAGGTACTCACATGCTGTCAAGAAAAGCATCCAACTGAGATGTTGAAACAAGTATTGCCAAGGGCAGTAGTAACACAGTAGAGTCTCCGAGTCGATTGGAGCCAGGGACTCACATGCTGTCAAGAAAAGCATCCAACTGAGATGTTTTTTTTTCCATCTCAAGCAACTGTGTCCTTCCTTCCTCCTTCCCTGTTGATCACCCTCCACTCTCTAGCAGGACATTCAACAGTATTCAGCTATTGGAGAGACTATTTTTGTTCTTTCTTGATTCTAAGTTTCAAAGTCCTGGGAGGAGTCTCATTGATCCGTCTTGATTCGTGTTCCACCTCTGACCAGTCCACTGAGGTGAAGGAGCAGATTCATGTTAGAGTAGAGAAGCCCCACTAGGATCCTCACAACTACCCTCTTCAACTTGGTATATTCCTCCAAGATCTGCCTCCCACACTCACTTTAAGCCTTGCCATGTTAATCTGGTTTATCTGCTTTTTCTCTCCAGATTCCCCTTCTCTGCCCAGCTCTTTCAAAAGGAGCAATTTGGGGCCGGCCCGGTGGCGCACTGCTACACTGCGCCGCTTGGGAGCGCAGTGGCGCTCCCGCCCAGGGTTCGGATCCCACATACAGACCAGTTCCCGCTCACTGGCTGAGCGAGGTGCGGGCGTGACACCGAGGGTTGCGATCCCGTTGCCGGTCCCGGCCCGGTACGGGCGTGACACTGAGGGTTGCGATCCATTGCCGGACACGAAAAAAGACAAAAAGGAAAAAAAAAAAAGGAGCAATTTGAATGATCTGTATGATTTGAACCAGCTTCTCTCCAAGCCTGATGGATCAAATGACCATGTAGAGTTATCCAGAAGGCTATTAGAAATGTACGTCTAGAGCGCAAAGGAGCATCAGGATCGAAGGCATTGATGATGCAGAATCATCTGCCTGTGGATGACAGTCAAAGTTGTGGAAGTATACGTGATTACCAAAGAAGAATATGGTGTGTGAGAACAGGACCACGGAGAACGTGGAGAACGCTTTATACAAGGATGGGCTGAGGATAAGAAGCTTTTGAGATAAGAGAGAGACAGAAGATGAAGGGGAGGGAATTTGACTTAGATGACCAACTTGTGTTTTGCTGCAGGCAATTCTTAGTAATCCATGCATCAGAAGTACTAGACTTAAACGTCCATGAGTTCTCCATCATGCCAAAGGGATAGCTGTATTCCCATGTTTATTGCAGCTCTATTTACAATAGCCAAGAGTTGGAACCAGCCCAAATGTCCATCATCAGATGAGTGGATAAGGAAAATGTGGTATATCTACATGATGGAATACTACTCAGCTATAAAAAAGAACGAAATACTGACATTTGCAACAACATGGATGGACCTAGAGAGAATTATATTAAGTGAAACAAGTCAGGCACAGAAAGAGAAATATCACAGGTTCTCACTTATTGGTGGGAGCTAAAAATAAATAAGTAAATAAACACACAAGCAAATAAAGGGAGGGAAGAAAAAGCACAACAATTCCTTGAACTTTTTAAGACAAGTGAACAGATATGATGTAGGGGAGGGAGAGGAGGGAGGGGGGTGGAGAGGAGTGGGTAAAGGGTCATGAAAATCAACTACAATGTATATTGAGAAGTTAAAATAAAATAAAATAAAATTAAATTAAATTAAAAAAAACCAAAAAACCATGTCCATGATTTCTCCTCATTTTTCTGTTTCCAGTTCTCTATTTCACTTCTTGATAGCATTGCCACTTTGGGGTTAAGAAAGCAGATAGATCAATCCTATTTTGCTCCCAAATACTAGGCCTGATAAAATAATTGGCTGAGTAGGGGAATGGCTAAGGTGCAAGGTAAAGATTTTTATTTTCTTATTTTTGGAATTTTATTCATACCTCCAACAACGAATTAAAATTTTACATCATTCCAATCAGGATCCTAAAAAATAACTTGACCAGTTTCCAAGTTTAGGAGACCAAAGCATGAAAGACTGCTTATCATTGCCTAGAAAGACCTTTCACTGCAGGACACCCTTTTATTT
>NW_007731031.1:84568-86324 GCF_000696425.1 Galeopterus variegatus
ACACTGAGGGTTGCGATCCGTTGCCGGACACGAAAAAAGACAAAAAGGAAAAAAAAAAAAAAGGAGCAATTTGAATGATCTGTATGATTTGAACCAGTTTCTCTCCAAGCCTGATGGATCAAATGACCATGTAGAGTTATCCAGAAGGCTATTAGAAATNTTCTTATTTTTGGAATTTTATTCATACCTCCAACAACGAATTAAAATTTTACATCATTCCAATCAGGATCCTAAAAAATAACTTGACCAGTTTCCAAGTTTAGGAGACCAAAGCATGAAAGACTGCTTATCATTGCCTAGAAAGACCTTTCGCTGCAGGACACCCTTTTATTTGTCATCCTGTTGTCTTTTTACCTACGTGTTTGGCAGTTAGACTGTAGCAGGAAGTGAACAATTCCACTGAGAAAAACATGTGTCTGTGTTTGTAATAGCATTCGTTGCTTAACTGCTTTGGCCAATTTCCATGCTTCTGAGTGTATGTTTAAGTTGGCATTGCTCAGCAAAAGTGAAGGGATGTAACCATAAATTAACATAGTTGTTGGAGGTCATAAATGATTGAGATAAGTAGTTGCTCTCTCATTAATGATGTAAAATTTTCCCCGAGGTTTTGAAAATGAAATCCTGCGGGACAGAATATGTTTCTTTGTCGGGCAAGGTGCATGTCTCATAACGTATTTTTAATAAACAGCTCATACTAATTTCTGCAAAAGCCATTCATCATTGGCTTCTGAAATTAGCAAAGGAAATTTTCTAGTGCCCCTGTAAAGATGGCTTTATCTTTATAACTTGGATAAAAGACAAATAATTAAAATCAGAAGAATCCTTCAAAGAAACAACAGCAATCACAGTAAGTAGAAGTAGCAACCACAGTAATGGTGGTACCTCCCTAGAGCATTAATACCAGGACCACACTCATTTGAGCACTTCAAATATTTAGTGGCAGCCACCATGTTAACTCCTACTGTGTTTGCCCTGTACTTACCTCCACATGCTCTGCAAGTCTACTACATACACCCATTCCTGTTTAAACCACGTTTTCTGCACTCTTCTTTATCTTAGATATCCCTTCCTGGTCCACTGAAAGGACCCCTTTTAAACATGGGGCTGCACCTGACCAGAGGGCTCCAGATGTGGTCCAGCCGGAGCGGAAGGCAGCAGCAGGACTCTGTGTGGTCTGAATACTGCATTTGACTTCTGCACAAATTTGGATACCAATTGCCTCATTAGTAACCTACTCCTTGTTTATTAAAACACATCTTAGACAATGTCTTATGTAAACTGTCTAGACTGCACTGAGAAAAATGTTAAAGTTGAAGGATAGCAGTTTCTGGGCTGGGATAAATTTGAAAGAAATAGTCCTGCTTGGAACCATGGAGTCATGGCCAGAGAGAGAGAGAGAGCGAGGATGAGAGAGCTTACTATGCTTAAGGATTAGGGGAAGGAAAAAATGCATTAAGAAATAGTAGGAACTATAGTGGAGGAGTTTGAATGCAGTGTGGAGTCATAAGTGAGAAGAGTTAGAGCCAAACTCAAATCCACAAATAAATGGGGTACCCAGAGCACCCCCTTTTCACAATGTCCAGTGAGTATGTTGGGAGTAGAAAATGCAACCTGTTAGGGTAGACAAGATCTGTTTAATTAAATGTTCCTGACTGTATTAGCCAAAGTTCTCCAGAAAGACAGAACCAATAGGAGATTATATATATATATATATATATATATATATATATAGAGAGAGAGAGAGAGAGAGAGAGAG
>NW_007731031.1:87109-97552 GCF_000696425.1 Galeopterus variegatus
TATATATATATATATAGAGAGAGAGAGAGAGAGAGAGAGAGAGAGAGAGAGAGAGAGAGATGAGAGGTGGCTTATTATGGGATTTGTCTCACATGATTACGGAGACCAAGGAGTCTCATGATCTGCCACCTGCAATCTGAAGAATGAGGAAAGCCAGTGGTGTAATTTGGTCTAAGTCCAGAGGCCTGAGAACCAGAAAGCCTGATGTCTGAGGGCAGGAGAATATGGATGTCCCAGCTCAGACAGAGAAAGTAACTTTGCCCTTCCTCCATTTTTATGTTCTGTTCAGGCCCTCGAGGTGTTGGATGACACCCACCTACATGGGTGAGGGAGGGTCTTCTTTACTCGTGTCCATTGATTCAAATGCTAATTTCTTTGGAAACACTTTCACAAACACCCAGAAATAATGTCTTACCAGCTATCTGGGCATCCCTTAATCCATCAGTTAATACATATAATTAACTGTCACACTGACAAAACCAGATGAAGCATTTATAAATGTCACCTTCATTGATGGTTTCCAAATACCATCATGCTTTTGATGGTTTTCAAATAAAGCATTTGGTCCTAAGTGGGGTAGTCACTAGTGCTACTTGCAAATTCCTTCTGACTTTCACTTTCTAGGCACTGCACTTCACCTCCCCTTGGAGGTAGATGTGGCTGTGTGATGAGCTCAGCCAATGTTTTGTGAGTGGAAGGAAGCCTTACAAGTTGATGTGCCATTTGCCACATTCCGTCCTGCTGCTGAAATGATGGTGAAAACATGTGCCAAGGTGATGCCTTTATCAGCTTGAGTCTCCTAGGGTTCCTAGTGGGCCAAGCCCTTCTTCTGACCTGCTATGGACATGTGGCATGATTGAGAACTAGGATCTGTCATGAGATTAGTAGTGCTGGGAGACAAAGGGAAAGGAGCCCTGCCCCAGACCCAGGTGTAGGTGACTCAGCTCTGGCCCTCTTCTGACATGTCTCTTCTCACAAGAACAAAGGAACAAGCCCAGCCAGAGCCCATTTCTTCCCTTCCTTACCCTATTCCAGTAATTCTTTGCACATATATCCCTAGACCTGCATGGGATTCTTTCATGTCTTCATCTTCAAAAAAATGGACTATGTTACCATGATAAGTCTATCTAGGCCCTGGTGGTGGCCAAGGAGAGGCTGTTTACAAGCTTGTGTGGGCAGAGGTTGGCCAGGTAAGCTAGTGCCTACAATCAGGAGGCTCCTTGTGGGGTGGGATGGAGCCAGAGAATGGGAAAAGGAGGTGGTGGCTGTCAGTGGGGATGGCTGCTGTCCCCTGCCATCATGTTCTGGGGAGGAACTCTGAGTTGAGCTTGGCCACCAGGTCTTTATAAAGATGTATTTATGAAAGTAGGAGGATAGAACATAGTAATGTACCATTTTTTTATCTTGATGTAAAACTTTTAAGTATTTAGACATATGGTGTGTGGGCCCTGTATGTGTGGGCACCTGAGTGGGAAAGCTCCTGGACTGGTAGCTATGGAGTGCTCCCTGCACCTGCTCAGGTGGTGCTCGGGCTGTTGCCCTTCACCTTGCTCTGCAAAATGGATCCCTTCATAAAAGGTGCAGAAGCTCAGCCCGACAAGCAGAAGATGGGCTGGGTACAGCAGCCACAGGACAGAATTAATCATCCACCCTCCTCCAATACCATGTCCCGTGACAGGAGATATTATCCAAGTGAGGGTGAAGGATATTGCAGCTTTCTGTACAGAAAGTCCACATGTCAGAATACACGTGGTTGGCTTTAAATTCAAGGAGGAAGACACAAAGGGGTCAGAGTTGGAGCCTGTATGGGGAAAATGACCATGACCAGTGCTGAAATTTTAAGAGGGAACAGGCATATTTTTGCTCTGCTGGAACTGGGGGAGTGTGTTTGCATATGTTGAAGGGGTGGGGACCAAAGCACTCAGAGGTCAGGCCTGCCCCACAAGTCAGGACACTGAGCCCCACGTTTTCAGCATAAGGCATCAGACTTACTGAGGGAAAAACATGTGGGATCACTGTCTGGACTCACCTTCGCCTGGTAGAGCTCTCTGTAGCTGACACTTTTTTATATGGATGTAAAATATATATTTATAAATAACAAATAAATGTAATAAAATTTAAGATAAAATACATAAATATATGTATATATTTCATAAAAAGGAAGCCTGGAGAAGACACAAGGCCTACCTAGCACGTGCACCGCCGGGTCCAGCGAGGCCATCTCCAGCTGCCTCCTGCGCGCTGCCACTAGGGGGAGCAGGGCACCTGCGCTGCCCGTGGTGGTGGTTATTCTCCAAGGGAGATGGAAGCCCCCAGTTCATCCTCTTTTTCACTTCCATTCTCCTCCTGCCCACCGAGCCCAGAGCCAGGGGGAAATGGAAACATTCTGAAATGGCCTTTTTTTCCCTCTCTAATACAATAGTCCTCACCTAGGTTTCACTCACTGCCAGGGATTCTGACTTAGCTGGTCTAGGCTAGGGTATAGTTTGGGCATCGAGAGTTTAAAACCCCCCACATGATTCAACAATCACTGCTCTAACCCCGACTCCCCCCTCTGACTCCCCACACCTGGGAAGAGGTTTTTAGTTTTAGGCCAATCTTTTCCAAACTGCCGTGCCATTGAGAATTCATTCAGGAGAATGACATTTCTTGAGCATCATTTTAGCAGCAGTGGGCAAATGTATGTTGCGGTTGTATGGTGAACTTGAACTTAATACAGAGTCAATGGGCCCATAATACTCTCTCTCTTCCCTTGCTTGCTGTTAATACCATTTTGGGCACAGGGGAAGAAATCAATATAAAAATAGCTTACTGTGAGGGCTGGAACTCAAATACCTAAACCATATCACTATTTGAAAGCAAAATCCCAGGCAATCATTTGTATCAATAGTAAAAAAAAAATTAACAAAGATTTTAAATTGCAAAATTACAATACTTATTCTTGATAATTATTAGTCTTTTCATTTACACAAAGGTCTTTTGCATAGGAATTTGAAGGCACCCATCTCCTTTTGTTCAGAAAAGAGGTGGACTCGGCTCCCTGGAATCCTCTTCGCTGATCACCTGCCCTCAGGCCAGAAAAGGCAAAGCCTCAGGGGGAGCTCGAGAACCTCTGAGAGAACCTCTGTCCTGATGCTGACAGCCTGGCCTCACAGAGTGGCTGCAGGGCCCACATTCCCAGCTCCCACTGAACTGTACTTCTCCTCTTTGTTGAAAGAAACTGAAAAGTTACCCAGAAGGTATTTTTAGAAAGAAAATTAACTGGAATGTCGCTGATAATACTATCTGCCTCTACATGGGAAACAAAGAAATTTAGTCTGAAGGGTAAAAAAAGGGGTATGGTATGATGGCGAGGAAGAGATTGGGAGTCATTGCAATCATGATATAAGACCATCCAATAGGCTATTTTTCAATTTATGATGGCATTTGCTCTTTGACTAACTAGAAGTTGAGGAACAAAGTTATTTTCCACTTCACTGGTGATAAGTCAATATTTTTACTCCAAAGAATGACTCTGGAATCCTCTTCGCTGATCACCTGCCCTCAGGCCAGAAAAGGCAAAGCCCCAGGGGGAGCTCGAGAACCTCTGAGAGAACCTCTGTCCTGATGCTGACAGCCTGGCCTCACAGAGTGGCTGCAGGGCCCACATTCCCAGCTCCCACTGAACTGTACTTCTCCTCTTTGTTGAAAGAAACTGAAAAGTTACCCAGAAGATATTTTTAGAAAGAAAACTAACTGGAATGTCGCTGATAATACTATCTGCCTCTACATGGGAAACAAAGAAATTTAGTCTGAAGGATAAAAAAAGGGGTATGGTATGATGGCGAGGAAGAGATTGGGAGTCATTGCAATCATGATATAAGACCATCCAATAGGCTATTTTTCAATTTATGATGGCATTTGCTCTTTGACTAACTAGAAGTTGAGGAACAAAGTTATTTTCCACTTCACTGGTGATAAGTCAATATTTTTACTCCAAAGAATGACTGCTTTCATCTTTTCTTCTACCTAAATGAAATTCTTAATTGATTAGTGTTCAATGATGTAAAGTATTCAAACAGAAGCCTTAGAAGGACATCTTTCATTTAGCTCAGAACAGTGTATCTCAAGAATGTGTTGCCTCAACGTGGAAGCCATTCAACAGCCTGGGACCTTGGCTACAGCCATCTGAGGCTGGTGTTCACTGCTGCAGATGACCAAAGAAGAGTCCTTCAGAAACCTCTGGAGGGGGAGGGATGGGCGGTGCCAAACACTCTAAACAAATCCTCACATCAACTCTGGAAATGTCAGAAAGCAAAGTCTTGACAAATTTAGTTTAAAGATCTAATTGGCTTTTATTAAGGATTCATGAATCAGGCAACATCCCCTCTAAAGATTTAGGAAGCTGCTCCAGTGAGCTGAGCAGAGGGCGTGGGCTTTATAGGCAGAAAAAGGCTGAAGAAAGCAGCAACAAGCAACAAAAAGTGGACTGGTCATCACAAAGTTATTTTCTTTAGAGGGTTAAAACAGAGGGGACTTCCTTACCATGCCACTCAGATAGACTGGGCCTCTTCTGATTGGCTGCCGTGAGCCTCCTGTTTTATGGAAAATGTTTTTGTTTTTGTTTTTTTTCCCTTTTTGTCTTTTTTCGTGACCGGCAACGGATCGCAACCCTCAGTGTAGCACCCGTACCGGACCGGGACCGGCAACGGGATCGCAACCCTCGGTGTCGCACCCGCACCTCGCTCAGCCAGTGAGCGGGAACCAGTCTGTATGTGGGATCCGAACCCTCGGCAGGAGCGCCGCCGCGCTCCCAAGCGGCGCACTGTAGCAGTGCGCCACCGGGCCGGCCCTATGGAAAATGTTTTAATGTGGCACCTAGAATGACTGACTCTATTCTAGTTTGGTCTGGTCTATTAGGGCCTAGTACAGGAGCTCAGTCCAAAGCAATGGTTTCTCATAAATTTTATTTAACGAAGTTGTAACTGTTTCCATTTCACAGATTGGCATGGCAGGCCAATGAATAAAGGCAGAGAGAAAAACAAAGGGCAGAACATCCCTGTTATAGGGAAATAGATGGGTTAGGTTTTCAATAGAGCTTTAATAAATCTGTTTTAGTTTGAATTATAACTACTATGGAGAGCAGTTTGGCACTATGTATCAAAATGTACATACTCCATAACACAACAATAGCATGTACTGGGATTTATTCCACAGGTACATGCACACCTGCAAAATGTACACGTGTATCATATCCATTTTAGCAGTGCTGAAATAGCAAAAGATTGGAAGCAAACTAAATGTTCACTGATAGTAGACTAAGTTCATTTATGGCACTTCTACCAATAGAATATTGTACAGCCATTAAAAATGAGGCCACTCTTTTTGATGTAGAAGGATCTTTAAGTGAAAAAAGAAGATACATAAAAGTGTGAATGTTTGCATAAAAAGCATATGTATTTACATATGTATTTACATTCATATATATTACATGTTTATGGGATATCTCTGGAAGGATATACAAGAACCTGGTTTTAGAGGCTGCTTCCTATGAGGGGAGCTGAGTAGCTTTAGTGGCCAGTAGAAAAGAGACTTTCCACTTTGTACCTTTTGAATTTTGCACCATGTGCATGTACTACTTATGAAAGCAATTGTTTTTTTTATTTTATTTATTTATTTATTTATTTTTACTTCTCAATATACATTGTAGTTGATTTTCATGTCCCTTTACCTGTTCCTTTCCCCCCTACCCCCCACCCCCACATTATATCTGCTCACTTGTCTTAACAAATTCAAGGAATTGTTGTGATTGTTGTATCTTCTTCCCCCCCCCACCATTTATTTGTTTGTATATTTATTTATTTATTTATTTTTAGCCCCCCACAAATAAATGAGAACATGTGGTATTTCTCTTTCTGTGCCTGACTTGTTTCACTTAACATAATTTTTCTAAGTCCATCCATGTTGTTGTGAAAGGTAGTATTTCATTCTTTTTTATAGCAGAGTAGTATTCCATTGTGTAGATATACCACAGTTTCCTTACCCACTCATCTGATGGTGGACATTTGAGCTGGTTCCAACTTTCCAACTCTTGGCTATTGTAAATAGCACTGCAATAAACATGGGAGTGCAGGTATCCCTTTGGCATGATGATTTCCATTCCTCTGGGTATATTCCCAGTAGCGGAATAGCTGGATCATATGGTAGATCTATCTGTAATTAGAAAACAATGTTTTTAATGATTTAAAGGTGGTCTAAAGTCCTCAACTGAAGCTCAAGGAGTTAAAGCGATGAGCCTAAGGTTGCACAAAATTGCGAGTGATGAAGCCAGGGTTTGACCCTGGCTTTGTCTGATTCTGCATCCACCAACTTTCCTCACCGCCAGGCTGCTCTTGGCCTGTTCTCCACTCTGTCACTGCAGATAAAGAGATCCCAGGGCTAAAACAGAGCTCTCATCATCTCAACGGGCCTCACCTGAAAGAACTTGCCTATATTTAAGTACTAAAAGAAATCCAAGAAGGAGATTATCTTCGCTTTCTTGTTTCAAGAACTTACAGATAAGTACTAAAAGAAATCCAAGAAGGAGATTATCTTCGCTTTCTTGTTTCAAGAACTTACAGATAAGTACTAAAAGAAATCCAAGAAGGAGATTATCTTCGCTTTCTTGTTTCAAGAACTTACAGATAAGTACTAAAAGAAATCCAAGAAGGAGATTATCTTCGCTTTCTTGTTTCAAGAACTTACAGATAAGTACTAAAAGAAATCCAAGAAGGAGATTATCTTCGCTTTCTTGTTTCAAGAACTTACAGATAAGTACTAAAAGAAATCCAAGAAGGAGATTATCTTCGCTTTCTTGTTTCAAGAACTTACAGATAAGTACTAAAAGAAATCCAAGAAGGAGATTATCTTCGCTTTCTTGTTTCAAGAACTTACAGATAATTTTATTCATCGAAGCTTCTTTTTAACATTTTGTAGCAAATCAAGCTCTATACTGTGGCTTTCAGTTACAAATACTCATTCATTTATTTCAGGAACATTTATTGAGGGTCTATTACGTACCAGAGCCTGTACAGGTTCACAGATTACAAAAATGTACAAGATATGCCTCCGAGCCAAGGGCCTGCAGGAGTCTGTGATAGGAGGCAGAATGTGGTGCCAACTATTAGCAAGATAGAGGGGGTGGCAGGCACTTGTCCTGATGTTCCTCAAGAGCCCTGGTCACATGTGACAGGTGTACAGTGCCCAAGCAGTGCCAGGAGTGAGCAGCAGGGCTTGCGCATGGGGCAGCCATGGCTCTCCTCCCTGTATCAACATCTCGTGGGGATGAATACCTCGTGCTGCCAGATCTGCTTATTTTATGTGAAATCTCTTACCTTGTATATAGTGGCTTATATATTTAACAAGCCACCACGCATCTCAAACAAAATGTGCCTGTGGGTAAGTCCTGCCCACAGGTCACCGATTTGACCCCCTTGCTGTAGTGTTTTTATGAGCATCCTACACTTTCCCCATGGATATATAGGTAGTTCAATGTCTGGTTCAAAACCAAGGCCCTTAACTTTCTTTTCTCAGTCCAGAGGTAAACTTTCAGTGCTGTTGCCTTGTTCTCTTAGCCAATGATTTCCCCTTACTCTGTCACCGCTCCATGAGAATGTAGTAAGGACAAATTTTCTGAATCTCCAGAGCAAATTTTCCCAAAGGGTTCTCTGCAGCCCACCCCTCACAGACATATCTTATCTTTGAGAGCTGCCTGGGGAGTAACTATGCCCATAATAATGGTGACATCTTGGATGGAGACATGGCGATCTGCTGATTGCTCCCACCTAGTAGGGCTTCACTCACATAGGGTTGCCTTGGCATTAGAAGGGTACAGAAGAAGGGACCAAACTCTAGAATTTTGGAGATTTTCCAAGGAAAACTTGAACATGGGGCCAGTCTAAGCTTGGAGCCAGCAAACTTGAGTTTGAGTCCTGGTTCTGCCGCTAATTCACTGCGGGACCCTGGGCAAGTCACCGCCAGTTAAATATCCATTTGCTCATCTTTACAAAGCAGCACCTGATAAGAATACCCCAATGTCCCATCTGGGCCTCATTGTTGAGATTCTCTGATCCTGATCTGAGTGGACATAGAGAAAGCTACTCTCAGTGAGAACTCTATGGATTGACACACAGCAAATATAAATGATAACTACAGGGCAGGGTAAGGGGAGGGGACATCCTCAAGGTCACCACATTCTTTAAGGAGCCATCAAAGGGCAATGCACAGATTTTTGTCAAGGTAAGTCAATGTTCTCAAATGCTTGAATCAGCATGAGGCCATGCAGCGTGAGGCCAGGGGAAATAACTGCTGGGTTAACCAAGGCCCTGCAATCAACTGCTCCACTTTCCCCTTAGTGCTCTGCACTGAGCTTCTTTATCCCAGGCCCAGGACTTGTGTAGGACTGGACATACAAACTAGGCCACCAGGGGTCTATGGGACACCACTGTGCAAATTAGAACAGGCACCCTTTCTTCAAGACACGTTGCTCATTCTGTTGGAAATTGTTTCAAAATTGTATATTGATTATACTAGAATAAAATCTGCCCATCTGATATAAAATGGTTGAACTTAACATACAAATCAACAATGTCTACATTGAAAATACAGACTTTTTGTATGTGGCAGCCTTGTACAGTGCCTAACCTGTACAACCATACATGAAAACCCCCTTTTAGTCAGGGGAGGTATGTGATTCCAACCTTCCCCCCACCCACACACACACTCTTTCATAGATCTCGGCCAACGTACTCTTTGATGCCTTTCCAGTCAGGATGATCCATAAATAAGGGAAATGCATTTCTAAAATCCAAATGAGTGCTCTTGGTGCTGAGAAGTGCTTTTGGGATTTTTTTGATTGGTGGATTTATTTAAATTAAAAGTCCTATAAAAGGCATACAAATTAAATCACATTTATTTATTTATTTAATGAGTCAACTTTATTAAAAATAATTATGTTGCATGAAATTAGAAGTTTTCTGGAAAATCTGAGGATGGCTGCCACTCCCAGTCTGAAATTCCACGGCTCTGCTCTTCTTCAGTCCCCTGTGATGGGATATTTGGGTCCCACTCTGTTTTCTTTGCTTAGCAGGTTCCCTGGAGTTTAGAGGCCACTGGTGACTGAGAAGGTTCAGAGCAGGACCTGAGAGGTGCACAGACCTCTATCCTTGTGGTCTCTCCTTCCAAGGACACTCATGCACAGAGATGGCTGCTCAAGAAGGAACAACTAACCCCTGTATTCTCTCTCTTTACTAACCCTTGGTAGGCCCTGCCATGGGGGAATCTGGTCTCACTGTTGGCTGAGGAAAGGAGAGACAAAAACTGACAAGGGTGATGGTGGTCCCAGGGCCCCGCAGGAGCATTTGTCCCACTGATGGTCAGGAGGAAGGGAGATGCACCTTCAGATGAGGAGGAGCTGTGCTTGAGGGGAAGACTACATTTGTGGACATGAGCAGGACAGAACAAGGGCTATCAACGGGTGGACAAGAAGAAAAAACAGTAACGAAAGCCATCTTTGTCCTCAAAGAACTATCATTCAAGGTGGGGAGATCTGAGGATGTGGCTAAGCCCCCATCCTTCACAGAATTCTCTGTCCCAAGCATCTAAGGGCACAGTAAAACAAGTCATGTTCTGGAAGGTAAGATCCTAGCTCCAGTTCTGATATTAACCAGCTATTTGATCTTGGGCAAGTCATCTCTTCACCTGCTGCCTCTGGATTCATATCTGTGGAATTAGGGGGGAAACTAAGTGACCTGCAAGCCCCCTTCCAGAGGTAGCACAGCATAGACAGCAGACTCTGGAGCCAGGACACCCAGATGCACGTCATTGCTCTACCTCCTGCTAGCTGTGTGACCTTGGGCAAGTTACTCACCCTCTCTGTGCCAGAGTAAAATGGGGATAAAAAATGTTATCTGTTTCACAGAGTTGCTATGAGGATTAAATGAGATCACATATGTAAAGTGTTTAGAACAGAGCCTGGCACACAGAACATGATTAATAAGTGTTCTACTAAAATGGAAGCCACATTAGGGCAGGGATCTGTCTGTCTTGATCACTCATGTGCTTATAACAGCATCTGATAACAATGTCTGGCACTTGGGAGCTTGCTTAGGTAATAGGTATACTACTAATAAGGTAAACTAAGGGAGCTTGCAGGTCACTTAGTTTCCCCCCTAATTCCACAGATATGAACTCAGAGGCAGCAGGTGAAGAGATGACTTGCCCAAGATCAAATAGCTGGTTAATATCAGGACTGGAGCTAGTAGACACTCAGTAAATGTTTGTTTAAAGAATGAATGAGTGAATGAACATTCTGATCCTGTGGTCTCATGACCAGAGTTTGCACTTGGCACTTTTCTGCCCTTTTCTTCCCCCCATGATATTTCCCACCATCATTCTTACTACAGTGTAGAGGATCTTTTTTTTTTT
>NW_007731031.1:97562-110614 GCF_000696425.1 Galeopterus variegatus
ATTTATTTATTTATTTATTTATTTATTTTAGTATTACTTTTTTCTTTAAATTTTTATTTTGTCAATATACAATGTGGTTGATTATTATGGCCCATCACCGAAACCTCCCTCCCTCCCACCTAAAAATGTCCTTTCCGTTTGCTTGTTGTAACAACTTCAAAGGATTGTAGTTGTTATGTCTTCTCCCCCCCCCCCCCTGGTTTTTTTTTTATGTGTGTGTGAGTGAATTTATTTATTTATTTTTAGCTCCCACCAATAAGTGAGAACATGTGGTATTTCTTTTTCTCTGCCTGACTCGTTTCACTTAATATAATTCTCTCAAGGTCCATCCATGTTGTTGCAAATGGCAGTATTTCATTCGTTTTTATAGCTGAGTAGTATTCCATTGTGTATATATACCACATTTTTCGTATCCACTCATCCGATGATGGACATTTGGGCTGGTTCCAACTCTTGGCTATTGTAAAGAGTGCTGCAATGAACAGTGTAGAGGATCTTGAAGAAGTAAAAGAGAAGAACAAAATATGTAAATTACACACACACACACACAAAACACCTTAGTTACTGTGACAGATTGTATTTTCTAAAAATGGCTGCAAAATTGTTTCAGTCCCACATGCTCTCCCAGAACATTGCCACTTCCCCACCAAGAGATGGAGGGAACCTAGAGGCTCCCTCTGCTTGAACGTGAGCAGGACTTTTGACTGCCTTGATTGGTAGTATGTGGTGGATGTGACATTATATGAACTTCCAAGGCTAAGTCGTAAAAAGTGATACAGCTGTCAGGCCCTCTCTCTTGAAATACTCAACTTGGGACACTGAGCTACAATGTAAGAAGTTCAAGGACGCTATGGACTTAAGAAGGTTGAAGGAAGCTAGTCTATGTGCAGAGACTGCATGGAAAAGCCCCGAGATATCTGAAGAGGAAGAGGTGCTGGCCAGCCCCTGGCGCTCCAGTACCCCTGTCCCCATTCCAGCTCCAGTTGGAGCCGACCGGCCATAGTGCACACGATGCCCTGAGCCAGAGCCACCCAGCTGAGTTGTTCCCCAATTCCTGACCCATGCAAGCTATGAGAAAACATGTCAGTGTCATGGGATGATATTTTACCCAGCAATAAATAAACTTAAACTGACTGGCAAACCAACCAAAGACAATCAAGTCTGGCTTATTCAGCCCCACCTCTCTTAATCCCCAAAAGACTGCTTGGTCCCTGAGGATGTCAGGCCTTTTCCGGAAGGAATCCAAACACAGCCTCCCACCCACCCGGGAATTCCGCTCCTGGCATGCAGCAGAACTCCAAGCTCCCACCTGCCCAGTTCAAGACCAGAGCCTCGGGGCTTACTCGAGCCTTGGTCCCCAACCTTGCTGGCCCTCAGTGGATCACTCTTCAGCAGGGACCTTGTTTTCTCTCCTTGCTTCCAGAAACTGTTAAGCCCCTCAAAAACCATTTCACAGTGGCTCTTTCTTGAGAGGTTCCACATCTCCTTCCTTTTCCTGTCACTTGCCACCATTTTCCTGAAGTCTCAAGATGATGGTAACTCCATCGTGCTCTTCCAGAACACTGCCACTTCCCACCGTCTTCTTTATGCCATTAATGTTTGACCAGTTATAAAAGTGAGAACCTATATATCCTACATCCACACTGGTAAGCATGATAAAGAGTTGATTCTAGGGGGAAAAGGTACATTTATCATGATAAGGGAGGAACCACTTATTATAATGGCAATTCAGGGTGTGCACTTATACATTTTTAAAGAATAGTCACATTTTGGATAATCCTTTATAATCGCACAAATCTCCACACTTGATAAATTCAAGGCCTGGCTGCTCCTCCAAGACAGAGAAGTCACAGAGAAAACAAGCTCATGTCAGACCTCACTTGCCTTGGATGCCTGAAAAGAAGTTCTCCAAAGTTGAGAACAGAAAGTAAGAAATCATAATTCCAAGATCTGTCAGGGGACGACTCGGGTCTGACTTCTCAAAAGTAGCTCATAGTGTATTACAGAGTCCCCAGAATCTGGAGTCAGAAACCTACACTTATATTCCAACTCTGTGACTTACCAGTGACATAATTTGAACAAGTAAGATCTGCAAGGCCTAACAGGTACATGAAAAAATGCTGAACATCACTAATCATCAGGGAAATGTAAATCAAAACCATATTGAGATAACATCTCACTCCAGCTAGACTGGCTATTATAAAAAAAGACTGAGAATAACAAATGCTGGCAAGGATGTGGAGAAAAGGGAACACTTCTATACTGTTGGTGGGATTGTAAATTAGTGCAGCCACTATGGAAAACAATATGGAGGTTTCTCAAACAACTACCGATAGAACTACCATGTGATCCAGCAATCTCACTGCTGGGTATATACTCAAAGGAATGGAAATCATCATGTCGAAAGGATACTTGCACTCCCATGTTCATCACAGCTCTATTTATAATAACCGAGAGTTAGAACCAACCTAAATGTACATCGACAGAAGACTGGATAAGGAAAATGTATTGTGTATACACAATGGAATACTACTCAGCCATAAAAAGGAAAGAAATTCTGCCATTTGCAGCAACATGGATGAACTTAAAGAAAATTATGTTAAGTGAAATAAGCCAGGCACAGAAAGAGAAATACTGCATGTCCTCACTCATAAGTGGGTGCTGAGAAAGAAAGACCATAAAAAAAGTTGAACTTTCAGAAGGAGAGAGCAGACCTATAGTTACTAGAGTTGGGAAAGAAGGAGGCGGAGGGAGGTAAGGAGTAACTGGGTAAGGGACACAAAAAGTAATTATGATTTGTAATGATGAACATGCTAATAATATTGATTTGATCATCACATACTGTACACAAATACTGATAGTCAACTCTGAACTCCATAAATATGTTTAAATAAATTTTAAAAAATCTCCAAGTCCTAATCTTCATCTGTGAAATAAGATATCAATAACATCTGCTTTTAAAAAATATGTAAAAAAAAAAAAAAAGAGATATTCAAGCAGAAACTTATACACAAATACTCATAACAGCACTATTAACAATAGCCAATAGGTGGAAACAACCTAAATGTTCAACAACTGACAAATGAATAAACAAAATGTGGTATATCCATACAATTATTCAGCCATAGAAGGAATGGAGTACTGACACATGCTGCAATGTGGGTGAACCTTGAAAACATGTTAAGTAGGAAAGACAGACACAAAAGGCCACATATTTCCTTTTGGGTGATGAAAATGTTCTGGAATTAGGTAGTAGTGGTGAACGCACAACACTGAGAATGTTCTAAATGCCACTGAATTGTACACTTTAAAGTGGTTAAAATGGTGGGTGTTATGTTATGCGTATTTTACCACCACAACAAAATTATGTGAAGCACCTAGCACAGTTTCCAGCACTCCACAAGCGTTCAATAAATAGCATTTCTTATTCCTCTTTGATGAAGTTTGCCTGCTCTTTCCCAGGACCCACAAAATGGAGTTGAGCTCACAGTGCCTCTCACTGGCAGAACCAAGCTTCCTCTGGAACCATGGTGGCAAGGGAGTCTAGAAAATGCTTTACTAGAGGATGTCAGCAAAGGGCTAATAAATAACATCGAGCACAGAAGGGCACCACGTTTTGCCCAAAGGGAAGACATTCTCAAGGAGTTTGCAGCCTAGTGCAGTGGTTTTCACCCCTGATGGCCACACATCTATATGGTCTCATCCTTAGGACATGCGGGCCTGGACCCTATCATCAAAGATTCTTCTTCAGTAGGTCTGGAGTTGGGCCGAGCATCTGAACTTTTTAAGTGTTTACAAGTAACTGCACAACCAGGATTGGGAGCCACAGGCCTAGAAAATGGGCCAGGACAAGAATATGAGGGGGAAATGAGAAGACAAAGAGGCAATGTTATGTCAGCCTGGGGAAGTTCCAACTTTCTATGGGGAGAAGACAGGGAAGGAGTCTAAGAAGGTTTTGAGGAGAAGAAGGCATTTGCAGCAGAGAGAACTGGAATATGAATCAACACGGCAAAAGCTATTCCAGGTAGAGAAAATGGGTGGAGCCAAGCCCTGGTGGGAGGAGGCCCATACCCTATATGGGGATCAGGAGTTTGGTGTTGTGGACTGAATGTTGTGTCTGCCCAATATTCATAGGTTGAAGCACTAACCCCTGGTGTGGCTGTATTCAGAGTAAGCAAGGAAGTAATTAAGATTTAATGAGGTCATAAAAATGGGGCCCTAATTAGTCCTAATGATAGGATTGGTGTCCTTGTAAGAAAAGACACCAGAGAGTTCAAACCAAGGCCATATGAGCACTCAGCAAGAAGGTGGTGTCTACAAGCCAGGAAGAGAGTCCTCACCAGAGACCAACCGTATGGCATTTTGATCTTGGGCTTCCAGCCTCCAGAACTGTGAGAAAATAAGCTTCCATTGGTTAAGCCACCCAGTCCATTGTATTTTGTTATGGCAGCCTGAGCAGACTAATACACTTCATCAGAGCATAGGATGGTTCAGTATATAGTGATTTCACCTGGTAGGTAGGCTGAGGCCAGATTCTGGAAGATTTTGCATGCCAGTTTTTGGGTAGATCATAGTTCAGAAGAATTGCAGTTTTTATAAAGAATCCCACATAAGAGAGGCCCAGTGTAAAGATATGTTTGTTACTTCTGGGAAAACTCATTTAAAAATGAGCTGCTGCCCTCAAAACGCCCCTGAAAAAGGAAATCTGTCCTATTAAATTCTAGCTCTGAGGTGTGCAGGCTTCAGGTGGTTTTCCCTGAAGTTGGGGCTAGGTCTGCAGGTAAGCTGAGAGGCTAGCCTAATTAGGAGCACCTGGGCTTGCACCAGAGCCTCCCAGTGCTCACCCTCAATAGTCGTTATCCCAGCGGGACAGAGGACTCTCATCGGCTTTTCCTCCTGGGGAGCAATGATTGCTGAAGAAGGAAGGTAAAATCAGTAGCCTTGTCAAGAAGTGGGGAAAGTGCCAGGTGTCAGGGCTTCTCTTCAGAAGCTCCGAGAGAGGAACCAGTGGTTGCTCCCTTCTTGTTCCCTCACCACCAGAAATCCCCAGGACACCAACAATCTAGACCCACAGCAATGCCTTAGTACAGTTCTCTCTTCCTCCACATCTGCCAGGTGCTGTTAAGTATTTTATATACGGTGTTTTGTTTAATCATATGACCCAGCTATCCCACTGCTGGGAATATATCCAAAGGAATGGAAATCATCAAGTCGAAGGTATACCTGTTCCCCAATGTTCATCGCAGCACTCTTCACAATAGCCAAGAGCTGGAATCAGCCCAAATGTCCATCATCGGATGAGTGGATACGGAAAATGTGGCATATCTACACAATGGAATACTACTCAGCTATAAAAACGAATGAAATACTGCCATTTGCAACAACATGGATGGACCTTGAAAGAATAATATTAAGAGAAACGAGTCAGGCAGAGAAAAAGAAATACCACATGTTCTCACTTATTGGTGGGAGCTAAAAAAAAAAAAAAAAAACAAATTAATTCACCCACATACACACAAAAAAAAAGGGAGGTTTCGGTGATGGTACACAATAACTAACTACATTGTATATTGACAAAATAAAAATAATAAAAAAATAATAATAATAATCTTTGTAACAACTCTATATCTCCTCACCCCACTTTATAGATGAGGGCATTGAAGTTCAGAGAGGCACAAATGTGTCCTTTTTTGGAAAGGAGGGAGGAAAATAAACCCAAATAGAATCTCCAGGGCACCCCTACTCTGACAGACCACGTACCTCTTCTCCCCCTCCCCAGGCCACTAGCTGAGAGGAAACCAGCAGCAGCCCAGAGCAGGTGGTCCCAACCACTCCATCGCAAACAGAGATTCCCATTGAAAAGTCAATACAAAGGAAGGGACAATAGAGCTCAGAGGGTCAGCTTCATTTGCCTTGGGTGCAACTGGGGCTTGCAATTCCCCTAGTTAGGAACTTTACTAGATCAGGCAGCTCCCAACAGTAGGTCCCAGTCAAAAACCCCTGCTTCATACAAAGAGGCCTGTTTATCACCTGAGTTTCCTACAGTGAAGTTCTCTCAACCAAAGACACACAGCTCATTAAACATTCTATTCAGGGACCTTTTCAGGAAGACAGGTAAATCCTTGGTGGCCCAATTCGATGAAGCTACCCACCTCAAGTGGGCTGAATTGCAATAAAAACTCTATCCTCGGCTCTACCACTCTGAGAAAAAGTCATAAAAAACACTTCTAATTTTGCAGAGCTGCTGTTGAATGCTTTGGTTGGTGTATTGAATAGTGGCCTCCCAAAATGATACATCCAAGTCCTAACACCAGGTACCTGTGAATGTGACTTTATTTGGAAATAGGGTCTTTGCAAATGTAATTAAGCATCTTGAGATGAGATCATCTCGGATTTAGGGTGGGCCCTTATTCTAATGACTGATGCCCCTATAGGAGGAAGGAGAAAGAGTTATGAGACACAAAAGAGAAAACCATGTGAACATGGAGACGGATACTAGAGTAATAAGTCTGCAAGCCAAGGAATGCCAAAGACTGCCTACAGCTGCCAGAAGGTAAGAGAGAGACATGACCGGATTCTCCCTCAGAACCTTCAGAAGGAACCAGCCCTGATGACGTCTTGATTTTGAACCTCTGGCCTCTGGAGCCATGAGAAAATAAATCTGTTGTTTTAAACCACCAAGTTTGCTGTCATTTGTTATAGCAGCACAAGGAAACTAATGCACCTTGTATATTATGATACTAATTTCTGATAAAGAATTAGACAAGTTTCCTTCTAGAATTCAGTACAAGAAAGCAGTGTGTCTCGGAAGATAAACGTGATGCACTAATTTCTGATAAAGAATTAGACAACAAGTTTCCTTCTAGAATTCAGTACAAGAAAGCAGTGTGTCTCGGAAGATAAACGTGATGTGTATGCTATACGAAGTTATTACGATGAGCAGGACAGAACTGTCTTGATTTTGAACCTCTGGCCTCTGGAGCCATGAGAAAATAAATCTGTTGTTTTAAACCACCAAGTTTTCTGTCATTTGTTATAGCAGCACAAGGAAACTAATGCACCTTGTATATTATGATACTAATTTCTTTTTTTTTTTTTTTTTTTTTTTTTTTTTTTTTTTTTTTTTTTTTTTTTTTTTGCTCCCCTCACTTAACAAAACCCGACAATTTATCATTTTTTTAGTCAGAAAGCTCAGAGAGAGATTAGGGCTCAAGTTCAGTGATTTCCCATCTTGGATTCTTGCTATACATGTGTATTTGTTTTTCTTTATTTCCGTTCTCTCTTTCATTTTGAATTTTATTTTTAGTTTGCTTACTATGCATATGTCTTCAAAAAGTTCATTAAAAGATGTGCATTATCTTTTAATTCCATTTTTTCCATGAACTTTTTAAAGTACCCTTGTGTATAGTTTTATAATAAATCACCTAAAGACCCTTTTGAAAAGAGATGGCTATAAAATTTTAAATAATAGCAGAGTGGCTAAGAGAATGAGCTTAAACTTCCTAGATTCAAATCCAAGCTACACGATTTAGGAACTAGGTGACTGTGGAGACACTCTGTACCTCAGTTTCCTCAGCTGTGACGTGGGAGTACTAGAAGTATGTGCCCTATGGGGGCTGTTACAAAGGATTAAATGAGTTAACAAACGATTAAATGAGCAAAGCACTTAGAACAATATCTGGCCTATAAGAAGTATTCAATCCGTAAGTGTAACTTATTGCTATTATTTGCCCGTGTTACTCCCTTAGTTGCAATGCTCTGCTGGGGCTCCATTGCCCGCAGACTGGAGTTCAAGCTCTCCCATCACAGTACACAAGGCTTTCCATCCAGCACTTTCTGGCGGCGGCAGCTCGTCCCTCTAGGTGTGTCCTATCTGACCCTCCAGCAGCACTAGCCACATCTGCACACTCGGCTGTCTGCTCTGCTAGAGACACCCTGGTTAATTCATACGCACCCTTCTGGGCTCGTCTCCGGGGTTACCTTCTCCTGGACCCCAGCCCAGGCATCCCCCTTGCTGAGGTAGATATTCCTCCTCTCAGACACCTCAGTGCCCTGGGCCTGCCTCCATGTCTAGCCCACCGCCTCCACAGGGGCTTGCATCATGCTTCTCTTGCGCAGGAAATGTCCTAATCTCCTGATTTCAGTCATGTCTGTTGGCAGAAGAAAGTACGGACGCCTTTTGGAAGATGAGCTGTTAGGCTGTGGTGAGGGAGGGGCCAGGTCTGAAGTCTGTGTCCTGACTGAGCAGGTGGCCCTGGAGGGGATGGATACATCTGACAATTTAAAGCTCCAGAAGGTTTCATAAACCACACCTGGTCTGCTAATACTTGGGGTAAAAGTTGGCTTTTCCATCAAGGCCTTTGACCCTCAGGGCTGGTGTTACCCAACTGGCTAAATGTCATTCTGCATTTAGAGCCCCCGACCCCTGCTTTTGAGGGAGTTAAAAAATAACAGCCTCTGGAAGAAATAGAGTTTCCAGATGGCTTTGTTTGATCACATTTGGAAGCATGACATTAAATCTTCTGAGAGGTTTGCCCTCATGCTCTTTAAGAGGACCTCAGATCTGGGGCTTGATGTAGCGCACGTGTGTGTGAGCATGTGTGCGTTTGTGTACGTATGTGCAAGTATATGCATGTGTGTGAGAGAGACAATTGGTCAAACATTGCCCTGCGGTATTACAGAGCAATCACCATGTGAGAACCAAAGGATATCAGACTCAGGAAGAAAACCTGCATGTGGACCTAGGTTTAGCTGACCCTGTTCCACCCCCACCCATGGTCCAGCTCTCCAGATTCTCCCCATGAAGTTCCAGGCCTCCTCTCTCTGGACCCCTTTTACCCACTGAGAGCAGGATGTAGTGCGAGGGCCCCAGACCTGGAATTGGGAGGGCCCTTGCACCTTTTGGGACAGGGGCCTGAGCCTGCAGGAGGAGAAGTGGAATAGCCAGGCTGCAGGTTCCCAGACAACAGGGACCCTGCTTTCCCCAGGGCCCTCTTCTCCACCATTCAAGGAAGCCCTTCATGGTCTCTGTGCTGGATATTCAGATGCAGAAAGATCAGGGGGTATTCAGATGCAGAAAACAAGGTGTTGGGAGGTGTAGAAGGGGACAGCAGGGTGATTTCTCCTTAGGATAGGCCCGCTGCTATCAGCCAGTGTGGAAACAAAACACAGCCTGGAGTCAGGCAGGCCTGGGTTAGAGTCTGGGGTAGGAGGAAGAGGTCAAGTAGGAACCTGCTACATCCAGGCTATATTTTGAAGGCCTGTGGATGGATGGCTGGTGCCAGGTTCTCCTCCCTGTGACCAACCATAAGGCTGGCACAGAGCACATTTTCTTGCACCCAGAAGACCTTACACCAGCATCTTCCATCCCATTCCCACCTCTAACCTCCCCATCCTCCAATGCCAGTCTACCAGGAGTGGAGGGGTAGGAGCCCTGGTACTCCTTAGAGGTCATCTGGTCCAGTATCATCACTCAGCAGGCGGGAAAACCTAATGGTACTCATGGCAAGATCAGAGCTGCCTTAAGCCTGAGTTGCCTTAAGCAACTGAACGCCTCTCTGGCTTTGGGGGAGGGCTCAGAAAGAGGCACAGACAAAAGCCCAGTGCAACCAGGAGGTAAGGCGTGAAGTCAAAGTCAGTTCATGCGCAGGACTAAAGATGCCAAGTGAAGGAACAATCAGCCTGAGTTGTGGTCTACAGCTAAGGTTGGACATCACCAGCAGCAAAGAGGTGGCAGTTAGTCAGCCAATAGGTAATTACTGCTCACCTAGGAAGTGTCAGGCATTCTCTTAAGTGCTGAGGACAGAGCAGGAAAAAAAGCACAGAAGTCCCTGTGCTCTTGGAGCCTCCATTCCCCACTGAGAAGAAACCATTAGTGGACCAACCCAAGTCTGAAATGTTTACTGAGGCACAGCATGGAGCTCAGACTCTGTCTGGGTTTGACTCCTC
This sequence comes from Galeopterus variegatus, assembly GCF_000696425.1. Classification (NCBI taxonomy): domain Eukaryota; kingdom Metazoa; phylum Chordata; class Mammalia; order Dermoptera; family Cynocephalidae; genus Galeopterus; species Galeopterus variegatus. The sequence continues at coordinate 107,511 of NW_007731031.1, forward strand.
TCTACATGTGTGTAACCTTATGCAAGCCATATATCTCTCCATGCCTCAGTTTCCTCATCTGTGAGATAGGGAGAATGAGATGAACAGCCCGAGAGGGCTGCTGTGAGGATTAAAGCAGTTGAGTGAAGCGCTATGAACAGTGCCTGGCTCACAGTGAGTGCGGTGAGAATTTCATTATTATCGTCCCAGACGTTGCCCTTATAAAAATGCCAGGATATGCAATGCTTGCACTGCAGAGCATTTATAAAAGGCCACCCAGGGACTGCCAGCTTGTGTTCCATCAGTGGTGACAAATTGCTGCCTGGCCTCAGACAGGTCACTAATTGTCCTCAGCCTCTATCCCATTCCCCTGTCCTGGGATGGTGGGGGAGCAGAGGATACCAGCTTGGTCAGGAGGCATTAGGAGGCCTTCCAAGGTCACCACCAGCAGAGTCAGAGCAGATGGCTCCTTGTTTGCCATGGAAAGAGATGGCAAGGTGGCCTGAGGGCAGAGGGGGAACTCATGGCTTCATCTGGGCAGGGTAAGCAGGAGCTTGGGGCTTAACAGAGGTTGTGTCTGCGCCTGTGAGCTTCTTGAAAGGCTGTATCTGGAGCTGTTGGGCCATGATTTATTGAAAGTTGTATTCAAGTTAAATTAAAATTTAAAAGGCTAATTAGTGAACTCTTACAGTTTTTAAAAATATATAATTGCCTTGCTTCAATGAAGCTAGGATAGAAGCAAGCAAGGAGAGGATTTAGAAGACTTTCACTGTTCACTCTGATTTGCCATCCCTAGGGCACAGGATGAAATAATATGAGTCCAGCCTCCAGAAGAAAATAAAAGCTCTGTGCAGTGTTTAGAATGACTGTACCATCCAATATAGTAGACATAAGCCACACGTGATTACTGAGTACTTGAAAAGAGGCTCTCCAGTTGAGATGTCCTGTATGTGTATGTGTTGCCAAGACTTAGTATGAAAAATAAACACAATGTAAATGTCTCATTAATAATTTTTTATTGATTACATATTGAAATGCTAATATTTTAATATATTGGGCTAAATAAAATATATTATTAAAAATAATTCCACCTGTTTCTTTTCTCTATTTTAATGTGGCTACTAGAAAATCTGTCTTTATGTTTGTGACTTGAATAGTATTTCTCCTGAACAGTGAAGTTTAGACAGAAGATCGTGGTCATTCATAGGGTCTGCCTTTCCCGGTGGTGCTAGTTGAACCATCACTGATTTCTTCTTGCACAAATAGCAAAAAGACTTGGCAACGGAGAAAACACAAGACTAAGAGACTGCAGATCCAATTTATTGTGCCACCTCAGCCATCGAGTTGCAGCATGGCCCTGGTATCAGCAATGACAGTAGCGAACAGTAGCATACTATACTTCTGTAGTATTTTTTATAGGTCAGGTGCTGCTGTCAGCATTTGACACATGTAAACTTCTCACAACAACCCTATGAGATGGGAACCATTATTAGCTCCATTTTCTACGTGAGGACATCGAGGTGTGAAGAGGTTAAATAGCAGGCCCTGAGCTCTTGGTTGGAATGTGGTAGAGCTAGAATTCAAATCCAGGCAGGCTGGTTCCAGGATCTGTGCTGTGAACCACTTTATTGCCTCAAGTTATGCAAACTAGCCTGGATTCGGTTTCTTTATCTATAAAATAGAGCTGATAATATCTGTTCCGTCTACCTTAAAGGATTGTAATGAGGATCAGAAGATGACATGGGTGACCACAGACTGTACATATATAAATAAGGTGGCAGAAGCTTACGAAAGGAAGTTACATGGAAAGACCTTGCAACCTATACAGCCATTAAAATTCAGACCCAGTTCTTTGGTACAGTGTCCTCCCAAATACCCCCACATAGAATTTTTCCTCTTCTGTCCTCCTTCACATTCTGTGATATGTCACAGGCCCTCACACATCTGTCTTTCATTGCATGCATATGTCTGTTTCCTTCATTACTCTTCAAATTTCTTGAAGGCAGACCATCTTGCAGATCAGTGCTTCTCAACTGGAGGTGATTTTGCTCCCAGGGGACATTTGGCAATGTCTGGAGGCATTTTTGATCATCTCAACTTGGGTGGGGGAGAGGTTGCTACGAGCATCTAGTGTGTAAAAATTAGGGATGTTGCTGGACGTCCTACACTGCACAAGACAGTCCCCTACATAAAAGACTTATCTGGTCCAAAATGTGAATAGTGCCAAGGGTTGGAATTCCTGCAGTGGGTCATTCTGTGACCCATTGTGCTTAAGACATGCATGAAACAATCGGTGTTTACTAAATGATGAAAGGTTGACTGAGTCAAATCGTAATAAATCTTAAAATCATCTTTCTGCCTTGGATGTAACTTCCTTTCAGATACATGCGATGATCATGTATTAAATGCCCACTCCATGCCAGGCACAGGCTAGGGCTGGGGAGAAAGGGCATGCAAAGGTCTGAAATGGTCTGAATTGCACAAGGCTCCTTCCCTCAGGATCTGGTAGTATCCCTGGGGAGGTAGAATCACAACAAAGAGACTCAAAATAGCATGGCAAGTGATAAGTGCCATTGTCCTTACCAGCTCTGGGCAGAAGCACCACTCAGGAGCTTTGTAAATAGACAGATGCAGTTGACTGAGTCAAATCGTAATAAATCTTAAAATCATCTTTCTGCCTTGGATGTAACTTCCTTTCAGATACATGCAATGATCATGTATTAAATGCCCACTCCATGCCAGGCACAGGCTAGGGCTGGGGAGAAAGGGCATGCAAAGGTCTGAAATGGTCTGAAATGCACAAGGCTCCTTCCCTCAGGATCTGGTAGTATCCCTGGGGAGGGAGAATCACAACAAAGAGACTCAAAATAGCATGGCAAGTGATAAGTGCCATTGTCCTTACCAGCTCTGGGCAGAAGCACCACTCAGGAGCTTTGTAAATAGACAGATGCAATGGCCCAGCCAGTCTGGAAGATACTAATCATTCCCTCCCACCCCCCACCTTTTTTTTTGAAAGGTTTCAAACATACAGAAAAGGTGAAATAACAGTACAATAAACACTTATTTATATACACATTGACATTCAGATAGATAGAAGTACACACACACACACACACACACACACA
>NW_007731031.1:111849-113000 GCF_000696425.1 Galeopterus variegatus
GATCAGAACCACCTGGTGACTGGAGCCTAGCCCGGTTCCTGGTTCCCATCTCCCCACTGGCTGGAGTTTTTCCATCTATAGGTTTACTCACCAAGTCTCTCTGTCTAGAGCTAAATGTGGAACAAGACTGAGTGATACAAGGAGCTGCTGCTCAGAATCAAATCACCTTTGCTTGGTCCCAGTTCTAACAGCTGCATTTCTGCCCTGTCCCCAAGGAGTGTCTCAGTCCTGGAATCTGGATCTTTGCTTTGCACCTACTTTTGTGCCTACATTTGTGTCTCAGCAACCTACCCAGAGACACACAAGCCTCCATTAATCTTTCTCCTTCTTTCAGAGATTCTGAAGCCTTTGTCTAGATCTCTGAGTTCCACCTGCTCCTGGTCTTACAACTTCACCTTCCATGTGCTGCTGGGCCCCTACACATGCCAGCTGTGCTACTGGGAAGTGCAGAAATGCTGCACTGCCTTCCGGACACCTTCTCTACCTGCNACACACACACACACACACACACACACAGACTCTTTTTTTTCTGAACCATTGGGAAATTAGATGCAGACATTGTGACCTCAGCTAAGTCCATCAGCATGCATAGACCTACTGATTTAATAAGTCTGGAGTGGGGCCCTGGCATCAGTAGTTTAAAAACATTCTCCATTTGGACACACAGCCAAAGTTGAAAACCCTTGGGATAGAGGAACTGCAGGGGCCAGGCCACACTTAGGAAAGAGAGAAGACTTTCTGGAGGAGGTAAAGCTGAAGCTGAGTTTTGCAAATAACAGTCATCCAGGCAAATAGGATAAAAAAGGAAGTTCCAAGAAAAGGCAATAATGTGAACACAGGTTTAGAGGCTGGAAGTGCCACGGTGTGTTTAGTATTCCTGATGTGCCAAGGTGTGAGATGAGGCAGGAAAGGAGGACCCGGTCGCTAAGGCCTTGTATGCCACTCGTAGGAGCCCTGGGGAGCCACTGGGTGTTTTAGGCAGAAGAGGAATGGGGTCAGATCTGGCTGCCAGGTGGAGAACGGGGTGAGGGAGGCAATGATAGAGTAGGTTACACAAGTCAGGCTGTTGTGTTAGGGGGACATGGGAGCCCAAACAAGGGCAGTATTGGGGCTGCAGAGGGGAGGGAAGGACTTGCAGGGCATTTGTGCAG
>NW_007731031.1:114855-116198 GCF_000696425.1 Galeopterus variegatus
TCTCATTCTGTCTGACCTGGAAATCCCGCTTCGTGGACTTTATACCACAGGTCCGTTCATACGCGGGCATGATGATGTATAAGGAAAGGTATTCATTGCAGCATGCAGTGTGGCGAAAGGTTGGAAACAGCCTCCATGTGCATCAGTAGAGGACTGGCTGTTCGCTGAACACTAAGCACCTGTAAGAAAGAATGAGGCAGCTCTGTGAGCAGCTGTGGGAAGGTCCCTGAGATATGCTGAAGGAAGAACACCTGGTGCTGAACTGTGGGGATGGTGAAAGTGGAGGAAACGAGCATGAATCTATGTGTGTGTTCACTTATCTTCGTAGGAGGTAGCACTATGACCCGTTTGCCCATGGAGAGGGGAATGCATGGCTGGGAATGAGAATTTTCATTGTAAAATTTTTAAATGTCTGGAATCATATTAGTAGTTATTCAAAAGCTTAAATAAACACATAGGCCGTCTGGCAGACTGGAGCCGGGGAGCTCGTCCAAGGTGGTGCAGCCACTAAGTGGCAGAGTGGCCCCTCAGCCTCAGGTCTTCTTCTTTTTTTTTTTTTGTCTTTTTTCGTGTCCAGCAACGGATCGCAACCCTCAGTGTCGCCCCATACCGGACCGGGACCGGCAACGGNATGATAACAGTGAGCATCACAGTGGTGGTTATCCTAAGACTCAGCTTAGTAGCCACACAATCTCTACATTCAGCAGGGGCAAAACTGCCAGACAGGCTTGTTTTCAGACAGTGTAACAACAAAACATGCATTGGTTGGTTGATCACACTGCTGAATAATCTTCTGCTAGGTGTCCCATTAATGTCCTGGTACACCCCAGCAATCTGGCTAATGCTTTATTTCCTTCATCTTAAGTATATTTAGCCCTTTAATTTTCTTCAGTTCTGTAAATTGGGGCAAAATGCCTTCATGCTCCCTCTGATTTCTACAGAGCCTGAAAAAGCAGCTACTTTTAAAGAGGTCAGACAGAAGAGAGATGCGACATGAGGACAAATGCCCTCAGGCCTGGCCCCCGGGCTTGTGTCTTCAAGTTCTGCTCTATTGGCTCCTAGATGGCTGTGGTGGCCTAGACCCAGGGACACCGCATTAGTGGGCAGATCACAAGGCCCAGAGCAGTTGTCTTTGCCAAACTCCTCACAGGCGGGAGGTTCTGAATCCCAGAGATTCACAAGGTGGAAAGGACCTGCAGGCCACCCAGGACAACCCCTCTATTTTACAAATCAGAAAATGAGGTCACAATTAGTATGTGTATGTGCTCGTCTGTGCTGTCTCTCTCATTCTGTCTGACCTGGAAATCCCGCTTCGTGGACTTTATACCACAGGTCCGTTCATA
>NW_007731031.1:117469-122288 GCF_000696425.1 Galeopterus variegatus
GGCGCACTATCCAGTGTGCCACCGGGCCGGCCCCCTCAGGCCTTCTTCTTGACACGCACACACACAAAAGTTTTCCAAAACACCTCTTAAAGTCTAGAAAGAGAGAAGTGGTCAATTCAGAAGAAGAGGAAAAAGATTTTAAACTGAGGGAGGGAGACAGAATGACTAGGGTAGGGGAAAAGATGGGGGAGGGAAAGGGAGGCAAGGAGAAGCCGGGGTGGAGGGTGGGCAGGAGCAGGTGTCCCCCAGGTCACGGTGGTGGATCTGGGGTTCACAGGCTGGAGACGGCCGCAGTTCCATATCACTGTAACTGAGGCTTGTTCGCTGGGTGGCAACAGCTAGCAAGTCAAGAAGGGGCAAGAGGGTGCTGGGTGCTGCCACCACCTCTGTAGAAGGGTCATCAACCTGACCAGATCCACCTGTGTTCTTCAGACATCAGCCCACCTCAGCTCAAACCCCACAGGACAAGCCCTCTCACGGCAACCCCCAGGAAGTGTGGTTCTAACCCCACGGCCTCCCCAGGAGGGCTGTGCAGCCATCTCCGCAGCCTCCTGAGAGGGGACACTGTGATGTGGCCCTTCATTTCTCCTCCAAGGGACTGCACACAGCCTCGGGCTGGTGCCAGCTTGGCCCTGGATGAGTTTACTGCTGAGTCAGCCACTGACTCTTCCATTTTCTAAATGTTCCCCTCACAGTTAGGAGGACTTCTCCACCAGCACACCATCCCAAGTGCTCCCCTCATCAGCTCGGACCTTTCTCAGGGCAGGAGAAGAGAAAGGCCCATGGTCAGGTCCCACGCAGGCCTCACACTCTCAGGAGGACACTGAAGCCACAGCTTCCCAGCAGCTTAAAGCACAGGCCCCAGCGCTGTGACTCCACCCCATGTTCTTTGGGGACCACGGCTCCTTCACTGTCTTCCTTTCTCTCATTCATAAAGCACGAAGCGACCATCTTTCTGCGTCTATTTAGATGAGCTCATGTAAACACGATGAGAACTTAGAACTCTCCCTCTAGTAGGCCGGCTCCTATTTTGCACTCAAGGTCAGGTCTCAGCGCTGAGCCTGGTGAGGAACAGGGGAGCCCTGGGGGCACTGCGGGGCAGCCGTGGGGTCACACTGTGGCCTGGCTCCCGTGGGCCTGGGTGTCTCACCCCAGCCGCAACTGAGTCACAGGCTGTGAGACACTGGTCTTACGGGTGGCTACGAAGCCTCTTGCCCTGGAGGGGAAACAACAAACTGGGCAGTTTCAAAGGGCTTGCCTCAGTCAAGCTGCCACGGGGAGAGGGGTGTGATCTCTGCACAGGAGTGGGCCTCTGGAAGGTGGACCAGGTGTGTCTGAGAGGGGAGCTCACACAGACATCCTCAACAGTGACAACTAGGCCCTGGTAAGGTGTGTTCCCTCTGTCACAGCAGGGCAGGAAAGAGAGAAGGCCCCTCACTGGGCCATGGTCAGGGAACCAAACCCAAGTCTCATCCCTGTGACTGTTATATCTACTTCTAAGAATAAAATTATTTCTAACATAGTAGACTGTCCTGTGGTGGAAATTTTATTCATGAATAAATGTGGAAAGGAGCAGGAAGCACTGGCTGGTAATAGGGTGCAGAGTAATTATGAAGAGAAGAGAGAGGGGAGCTCCCAGGAGCTCTCAAGGAGGCAGGACGGTCTTAACCTTTAAACCAGCTCTGTCTGCCCCCAGCGCACCCACATTCGGGGTTCTCCTCTATGCTACAGCAAAGCCCATTCCTGCCCCGTCATTTTTGAGAATCAGCAGCAGCTGACCCAATACTGGTTCTGGGAGAGTGAATTGGCATTTGGATTTTTTATGCTGTGGCCCAACTGTGGAAGCCAGATTGGTTCTCCAAAAACTCTGCTCGGGTGGGTCCCCTGCCACCACCAACCACTCACATGATCTAGACTCGGCCACTTCCCCCACGAAAATCTTTGAAATTCTCTCCAGTTCAGACCCACTACTTGGATGTGGCCCACAATGAGTCCAGCTCAGGCCATCATGATTCTCCAAATGGTATTCATTTTCCATAGGGTTTGGTGTCCAGTTGCTATGCAGACATTGCCACATTTCACTCCATTAAATCTGAAGGCTTTCTTGTGAAAACAGGAGGAAACTATATTCACTAAACTAAGATCAGGTAATAGACAGACCCTCTATATTCTAGGGGCCACTTGTTGATAGTCATTTTTTCTGAAGTCAAACCAAGACCTAAGGTCTTTAGGAGGAGAAGGCCCAGATCTAATTAAGCAGAGGATTAAGGGATGCCAGCTCTTCAGCACAGCATCTCCACGTCTCTTATTTTTCTCTGCAGACATCTGCTGCTTTTGGCTTCAACTAATGATGTCCATCAGTAATAACAGTGAAGTCGCTCCTGAGGCTCCAACATCAGACAGACTTGTGCTTGTTCATTTTGTTTTTCTTCATTACGAATGGGTTGATTATAATCAGTGTACTCCATGGAGTGCTATTGGGTTTCAGAATCTTTAGTTATCTGCAGTAAAGATATTTCCTTTTCACACCAAGATACTTGATACATTGGTGTTTGATTGAAGTATGTAGCCGACCTCATTAATAAATACAATTTGCACACGACTGGCTGGCCCCATTCTGGACATTTTCTCAGAGTGGGACTGTGGAGCAGGAGCTAGAGGATGAGAGGCAAGAAATATTCTGGCCCCTTCTCAAGTAACTGTTTACTTGGGTGGTTTGGGCTTAGTAAAGCACCTCTGACCTTGGGCTCTTGTTCTCCCAGAGCAAATGGGAAATGTCACCAGCTCTCATTGAGAGAGCTTTGGCCTGGAGTTTTGGCCATGGGCACGGTTAATCAACAGGCTGTGCAAATTAGATGGTAACTAATTCCTGGCAGCAAGAATGTTTCCATTTAAACTGTTGCTCTAGTTGCAGATGCTGTGGGTGACCACTGTGGTCTCCAGGGAAGCCCTGGCTCCTTCCCCCTATGTTTATGGGCATTAGACTTGTGCAAAGACAGCAGGATTCAGAGCCCTTGGGAATGTCAGCCACTTTACCCAGTCCCACTATTTGCCTGGCCCAAGAACATCTACCCTCAGGGCTCCCTTCAAGTCCACACTCCTCCTGGCTTATCTGAGGTGTTCTCTCCCCACCCACCCCCTTTCATCCTACATATAGCTGCAAAATCATTCTTCCTAAAGAACAGCTCTAATCAAGTTACTTACCTGCCAAAAAACTGTGATGACTTCTTGTTTTCACTAAGATAGTAGCTTCCCCCAGTTGCAGACAGGGCCTGAGGACTCAGGGCTGGAAGCTGGATGGAGATCTCAGTGAAGGCTGGAATACCTACTGGGAGGGTGCTCCGGCCAGCGAGCTCAGGGAACTGGAGGTCAAGAGCAAGCAGAGAATCAAAGACAGGCCCCCAGGCAGCAGGCTGGAAAAGTCAGGAAAAAACAGAGACAAGGAAGAAGGTGCATGCAAGCTGAAAAATTAAGCGAACAGAAGCAGAGAGAGAGAACTGTGAAGGTGAAGGACACCGTCCCATGGCTTGCTTCATTTAAAGGTGCTGAAATGTCACCTTCCCAGAGTGGCCAGGTTGGTGTTCCCAGCTGAAAGTGCAGCTCCTAGGACTCTGCATGCCTTATCTTGCTTCATTGTTATCCATAGCCCTTTTCTCTGCCTGATAATATAGAAAAATTTTATTTGCTTACGTGTTTATGTAAGCTCCCTGTGGGCAGGGACGTTTTCTTGTTCACTGTAGTACCCCAATGCCTAGGACAGCTCCTGGAACATAGTAGAGTTTCCATAGATATGTGTTGTCCGAGTGATGACCCAATTTAACAGATGAGGAAACTGAGGTTCAAAACAAGCTAGTGATGTACAGATGACAGGCAAGGTACTAAACATCCTACAATGCGCAGGACCCCTCCACCCCCACAACAGAGAATTATCCAGCCTGAAAGGTCAATAGTGCCAAGCTCAGAGACGCTGGACTGGAGACAGGCTGGGGAGGGTGGGAGTGGAGGAGGTGGGTGTGGAGAGGACATGTTGGAGCCGGACCTTGAATGATGGTGCCATATGCACATAAGGAGATGGGCAGGAGCTGGTGAAGGGGAAATTAAAGGCCTGGCTCTCTGTCTCCTATTGTGTGACCTCTGTGTCACTTCTTCACTTTGGGTCTAGAATCCAGCCGAGTAGTGTCAACCAAAAATGTCTCCAGACATTGGCAAATGTCCCCTGGAGAACAAAATCGCCCCTGGTTGAGAACCACTGGAGGTGATCCAAAAGTGAGCCCTCCTTCCTCAGCCGCAGCCCCGTCTTCTTTCTTTCTTTTTTTAAAATTTGTTTATTAATATTATTATTTTTTTTACATTCTATGATGGTGTTGCGGAGCNTTTTAAAATTTGTTTATTAATATTATTATTTTTTTTACATTCTATGATGGTGTTGCGGAGCACTTGCAGGGGAGGGGGAAAGGAGAAAGGAGAAGGAAATAGGGTGGGAGAAGGAGGAAGGAAGAGGGGTGGGGTTGAGGCCTGTGGCACCCTCTCATCCCTGCAGGGGAGACCAGGGGTCTTCCAGCAGTGGCTTGGTCATTGCTGGGCTGGGTGCAGATGTCAGAGGGGTGTGGCTGTAGCCCTCGCCCCCCCACTGCCCGGGCTCAGGAGCCCTTGGTGTTTCCTGCGGCAGCTCGGCGGTTGTCACTGCACAGCCCCCTCTTAACTTGCCCATCTTCTCTCCTGCAGAGTTGTCCCGCTCCCTTTTCTCCACACCACTCCTGTTTCTCTCCCACACAGGACCAAAACATCCAGGGCATCCATTCCCAAAGCACTTGGCAAC
>NW_007731031.1:123042-125502 GCF_000696425.1 Galeopterus variegatus
TGTTTCTCTCCCACACAGGACCAAAACATCCAGGGCATCCATTCCCAAAGCACTTGGCAACCTTGACCTGACTTAGGGGCAAAGAGGAATTGAGTCAAAAGTCTAGAGATACTGGATGGCACTGGCTGCCATACAGTTGTGAAGCTTAATATTAAGCAATTCTGCTAGACTGATTTGTATATAACTCTAATACAGCTCTAATATGACAGGGAAGACTTTTGAAATAAAAGGCTACCAACTCTCTATTTATCATCACAGAACATTTGATGAAAGCTGGAAAAGGAAAGAAGCTCGGAGGGCAGAAAACCAAGTGACTTGATTGGCAGTTCAGACAATAATCCCTGATGGGCACCCTCAAGGGCTCTGTGCTATTTAGCATTTAAAGATGTTGCTATCTGTTTATCCAAAGGGAAAAACAACCTATGTTTGTTGGGTCTGGCTTTCTTTTTTTCTGGTTTATGATTCAGCACATTGTACAGATTGATGGATTTCATTGAAATATTTTCCCCAAATGACCTGCAGTTCCATTTTCTAACACGCTGCCACTCACCCACAGCTCAGAAGTCAGCAATTGATATTCTGTACTTTTCAGTGACTAGCTGAAGTTCTCCCATGCACTACAGTAATACTGCTACTCATTAACAGGTAAAAATAAAGTGGTAATTACACTGTTGGAAAACTCAGTTACAGCTCAAAGATGATGTAACTGTAAATTGCGGAAGGATTAGGAATCCATGGCTGGATGGAGCAATTACAGGCCAGCAATTTCATGTTAAATTGCTTATTGCAAGGTGGGGCTGGAAGATACTGCCAAGTAAATTCAATTTACCTTGAAAATAATTAGTGAGATGCAAAGGCCTGGAGATGGAAAATTTCTCTGAAATTAATTATTGCTGCTCAAATCTAGCCAAGTCTCTTTCAGCAGCAAGGAGAATCTGCAGATAGATTTCATCTCTTTGAGTGCTACTGAAAGGACCTGTTGGATTCTGATCTAAAATCAGCTCAAGTTTAGCATGATAGGGGAAGCCCATGTTGTCAAGGAGCTGAATAGTCAGAAGGGCAGATTAGCTTCAAAATGCACAGAAGGAGAAAAGCGAAAAGAAATATTGGAACCGAACTATCAAGTCAAATTCAGAGCCTTTAGCCTGGTCTAGTAACCCAGGTAACTGCCAATGCCTTTGTGTAAATGAGAAGAGATGAATGTCTCCTTTGCTCACCATGCACAACACACCCTGTCACTGAAGACATAAAAATCAAATTGAGTGACACATTGCACTTCCAACATGAGATTCACAGCACCCTTACTCAAGAGTATTCCAAATTCTGAGGCAGAGGTTATGAAGTCAATTAAAATCATCAGCAATGACTGGCAGGGAAACTTGAACAATGAAGAAGCTGGGAGCATAAACACACCCTGCAGGACTGGGTCTCACATCCCTCAAGGGAGGAAAGATGAGGGAGGACAGATGATTTCATTGCACCCAGGTGTCCCTTGTCCTTTAGATCCGTTTCCATCATCCACTCCAATGATGGAAATGCACAGGTTCTGCCAATAGGCTGTGGCCCCACACTCCACGATGCCCCCAGTGAGTCAGAGGAGGGCAAGTCTGCATGAAAACACAACCAAAGGAACAGGTGAAAACAGCCACGCATGACAATTTTCCCCCAAAGCACCAAATGACCAGAGGGACTGTTATCTTTGGTTCATGATCTTTCTGCTTTTGCAGGAATAGCCAAAGGAGTCGACCCTTGGATGGCAATTGAAGCTCGCCTCTTACTGCTTCTATGACTGTGGCTATGGATAGAAACAACTCACTCAGGCTTCAGGCAAAAAGCTTCAACTCACAGAATGAAGGAGCAGAGGGACAACAGAGAAAATGAATCTATCAGCAGATTTTTTAAAAATAATAATTTGATGTGCATATACATACATTTGGTCCAGGGTGGCACCAGCCTATCCTCTCCTGGAGGAGCATTAGAAAAAGGCATCTCTTCCTCCAAGGCACACAGCTTGGTGAGCAGATTGCAGGCTGGATTTTAGGTGCAGCCACTAACCAACATGCACATCCCTATCGGTGTCTGTATCAGTCGTGTTCCAGAAGGAAATAGAGGCACATTCAAATTACAATAATTTAAGAAGAGCTTAATAAAGGGGCATATATCAAGGTGTGGGAGGGCTATAGGATAGTATAGTAGCTCTAGGCTGAAAAGTGAGGATCAGAGTGCCCCTGAGCTCTGGAAGGAGAGGTTCATTTAGAGAGGGTCACCTACAGAAGCTGTGACCACTGGAAAGTGGCCAAAGGAGGCAATCCCACAGGGAGTAAGTTGAGGGAATAAATTCCCCACCTCATTCTGCTCTATCCATCCAGACTCCTCTGGGACTCCTCATTGGCTTAAGAGCCCTGGAAAGCCAGAGGTCAAGGAATCCCATTGATGTAGCCCATGGGGTCAGCCTCCCCT
>NW_007731031.1:125962-128152 GCF_000696425.1 Galeopterus variegatus
AGTAAGTTGAGGGAATAAATTCCCCACCTCATTCTGCTCTATCCATCCAGACTCCTCTGGGACTCCTCATTGGCTTAAGAGCCCTGGAAAGCCAGAGGTCAAGGAATCCCATTGATGTAGCCCATGGGGTCAGCCTCCCCTCTCCCCGCAGGGAGAGAGCAGCAAGCAGAGGGTAGAGAGGGGATCTGGGGGTGCATGCAGGAAATATGCAGATCACCGTCCAAGGTATTTATACATCTTTCAAACACATGTTCAGAGCTGCCTCCCAGGTGCTAGACGTGGGTCTGGGGACACATTGACATGTTCATTATGGATTCCTAATCTCAGAAGCCTTTTTTCCAGTAGGAGATTTTTTTTTTTTTTTGCTTGCGATTGGAGATCTCCTCTTGCAAAAAACAATTCCAACATTCTCGAGGAATGGGACTTCTTTTTCTCTTTATTTCCAGCCATGTGGCTTAAGCTTCCACTTTAGGTGACAAGAGAGGGCTGACATTATCCTGAGGTCTCCTGACAGCTTGCATTTTATGAGTGTGTCTGCTTTATAAAAGATTAACCAAAAAAATATTAAAGTTTGCAAATGCAGCAACAGACCCAGAGGGCCAATATGATGATCCAATTTTTGATATGTTTAAAAAAACATAAAAAGCACATCTGAAAAACAAAGGGAAAAAACCAGGTGAGTCCTTTTCTCCTTTCCTTATAAGCAGGGTGGTGTATGTTTGTTTTCTGTGGACAGTGTTGATTCACCAAAGATCCAAGAATTACTAATGAGTGTTTTTGTTTCTCATTTACAAATGGAATACATTAAGAAATTACTCATCAACTCTGTGTTTTTTAATTGAAATCTACCTCCCTGTATGAATGAGCAGAATTCGTTTTTCACTGCATACAGGGGCTGGTTGACCTTTTCAGCTTTAGAGGGCCTGAAATATGGTCAACACATTTTCTCTCCTCACATGTAGGCTGTTTAAAATAGAGTAACCAAATTGTCTCACTTTTCACAGAAATCTTTTATCTCTCTCTCTCTTTCTCCCCCTCTCCCTCTCTTTCTTTCTTTGATCCTCATGCCACTCCCTGCCTTCTAGGTAGAGAAAATGTTGCAAGAGATGGCACATTATTATCCTAATTTTTACCCTTTATTTCCCCCCTTAATATCGAACCCACAGAAAATATGAAGCAAACTATAGACTGGAATGAATTATTTGCCCAAATAATTGAAATGTAAATGTCTTTTTATATTAAAACACTTGTAAAAGTCAATAAAAATCTGACACCAATAAGTAAGTGGACAAAGGACATAAACCAGACAAGGCATTCAGAAATCACATTTACGGAGCAAACATGGACAGAATGTTAAACCTCATTTACTGATTCATTCATTCATTCATTTGTTAAATATTTATTGAGCACCCACTGTTTGCCAGGCACTACACAAGATCCTTGAAATAAAAAAATGAATAAAATACAGACCTCATCATGAAGAGATTCCCATTTAAGCAAGATAGATCTGTAAATAAGATCCGTGGAAGAGGCTATTGTGTTCAAGGAACTATGAACTATTAAGATATCTAAAATGCTAAGGGTAGGGAAATGAAGAGGGCCACATGGGAACTCACCAGCCATGAAAGAAACAAGAACTCAAACAAGTGCCATTTTCAATAAAGAAATTAGCAAATATTGTAATGATAATGTTTAATGTTATAAAGCAATAGTGAATTGGGTTGGCCCTGTGACAATTTAAGAAGTAATAATCATGGTTCTCTAATTGTACTTCTGGAGTTCCATAATAAGGATACAACCTAGAGGAAAAGCTGTATGCCATGAGATTTTTATATATCATATAGTATTGTTTTGCATAATAGCAAAAAATTGGGATCATCCTAAATGCCCAACAACCACAGAAATATTCAGTGAATTATAGTACATACATTTGCCTGAATATTCTGCATCCATCAGAAATGGTTATGATATATTAACTGAAAAAAATGAAAATTATGGATACACTAGATAATTTTTCAAATATGCACAGAAAAGAAAACCTATGAAGAAATACATTAAAATGCTAACAGTGATCATATGCATGGTATTTTTCTTCTTCCTATATTACAAAAATTTTTTAATCTGATTGCTTTTTTTAGAATAAAAATTCAAACTTGGATAAAGATTTGAGGTGAACAATATGCTAACTAC
>NW_007731031.1:128757-148828 GCF_000696425.1 Galeopterus variegatus
TTTTTTTAGAATAAAAATTCAAACTTGGATAAAGATTTGAGGTGAACAATATGCTAACTACATGTATGATTTGATCATTACACATATGCATTGTATTAAAATCTCACATTATACTCCATAAATATGTATAATTGTGTCAATTAAAAAATAAGTTAATTTAATTTTAAAAAGTCAAACGTATAAAATGTACAGTTAAGAGAGAATAAAATCCTACCCATGCCATATTAGTTGCAGTTTTCTACAGGCTTGAATTCAAACAACAAGAAAAGCAGTGTTGTCAGTGAGACGTCCAGGACGGTGGGCCCATCTCTCTAATCATGGCATAGTTTTAGCGAAGCCCCTTATCTCTTTAGTTTTGTTCTCAGAAAGTAAGAGAGATGCACTGAATTCTCTCTAGAGCTTCTTCTGGCTCCCAAATCTATGAATTTTGACATTATAGAAAGAAGAATGTGAGCCTCAATTGACTGAAATCATGAGCAGGAACTGAGACACTTCACATAAATCAGGTGCTAAATGTTAGAGAAAGAAGCATAGTCAGAAAATGATGTGTTTGTTTCATCAGACATTTCTCGAAAAAGATCAGTGTCTTTTCCCACCCAATTCATAACATCCTCTACTTCTTGCTCTTAAAATCAGTCTTTATGGAATAGCAAGCCTTATCAATTATTTAACACATAATCCGCTCGTTGTTATTCAGCCATATGGAGGCGGTGCCTTAAATACAGAATGTGGGTTTCCCAGGGCAATACAAAACCCATCTCTCTAATTCATAGGCCCTCCTGCCTTTTTTATGGTCGTTCACAATACAGTATACTCTGAGCCTTTAGACGCAGTGTCTCAGACTAAAAGTGATCCTGGATAATAGAATCTATCTAATTCCCTCAGACTGGGGGAAGGTTCAGATTAGTAGGGTATTTCTTGGCCCATACATGCTTTGGAACCTGGAAATAGTCTCAATTTCTATTTCCATTTGGAGAGTTTTCAAACATTTGGGTTGGTCTTTTCTTAGGGTCCAAAGTAAACACATCATCTCTTGGATCGAATGANACATTTGGGTTGGTCTTTTCTTAGGGTCCAAAGTAAACACATCATCTCTTGGATCGAATGAAGCTCATTGGGCTTCCCTTGATCAAGGAAGTTGGTCAGTGGTGGGTGAAATGAAACATGAAATACTTTTCATTCTACGGTGACCATGGGTGAGTCAATTCCCTCATTTGTGAAACAGGAGCTTGTGAATTATTCTTCCAAAGGTCCCTTCTGGTTCCTTCCTCTACGGTCTTGCTATAGAGCATCTGCCGCTGCCAAGCGCTGCTTCATGAGCTACTGGAAGATGCAGAGGTAAGAGCTTGCAGGGTTCTGGCTCTCGGGGAAGACCCACAGAGTTATTCACACCCATGAGAACAGAGACACAAATGGCAAAATGCTCTGGCGGCTGTGCACAGCTCCCAACATAGAACTGCGTAGGGCGCCAGCATACACGGTCACTGAGCATGAAAAACCTCCCTCCCACGTTCAGCCTCTTTTCCCTGTAGGAGGAGCCCTAGGGCTCAGGGCATACCAGAACTAGGAGAGGTAGGTAGGAGAGAAATGAAAAGATCTGAAAGGAAAAAATTTCCCTGGATGGTTTCCCTGACAACCGCGGTGTCAGGTAATAGTGAAAACTTGCACTACTTGAGTCCTCAGAGAGCTTGACGTTCCTCCAGGTGGGGGTTTACTTCTTGTCGTGAATGAGCATCCCTGGGCAGTCACAGGCTCAGTCCTGGCCCCCCTTCTCTTCCCCAGTGACACACTGACTTTGAGGGTCTCACCCAGTCTTGAGGCTTTAAGTATTGCCAGGCTGCTTACAGCTCCCAAATTGATTTCAGCTGAAGATGCCTTATGAGGCCTCCAAGTGGAGCTGTCAGCTCAGCGGTTAGGTACATGCCAGGGCCCCCCTCTCCACCTCTCCGGGGCTGCACTCCCTCCTGCCCGTGCACTGCAATCCAGTGGCCTTTGTCATCTCCAGCATGCCAGTTCCCTTCATGCCTCAGAGCCTCTGCACCTGCCGTCCCCACTGCCCCTGCCCTTCGTGTGTCTGGCTCTTTCTTCTCCTTCAATCTTCAGTGCCAGTGTGACTCGCTCAGAGAGGCCTTCTCTGGTCACCTATGGAAAGGATGCCCCATCTTCATTTCTATCTGTGATAGCGTCCTGTTTACTTTTTTCTTAGCACTTACAGAAACTTATAATTTATTTTTCATTGTTTACTTGACTACTATTCTATTCTTTGTCTAGATTGTAAACTCTAAGGGAGCAGAGATCCTGGTGATCTTCTCTATGTATTTTGCATCCAGTATACAGTAGGTGCTCAGTAAATATTTGTTGATTAAGTTCATTGAAGAAAGCCATTGTTATTCATACTTTCTGGCTAGTTGTTGGGAAATCAATCTGATTAACTGAGTTTGATTGAGCCACGCTGTTTTGCTCCCTCCTCTTTGTCCAAGTAGAGTTCCAGCTGCAGGAAAGGGGAAAAAGAAAGAGAATCTGCTGCCTCAGTTCCTGAAGCCATCTTTTAAGGGAATAGAAAGGCTATTCCTTTTTCAGGAGGGCATCTGTTTCCTCTCCTATAGCATTTCCCCAAGAAAGTTTTGATTTCACAGAGTACAGAGATTAATTATAATCATTTATGTGAGCTGCTCTCCATTTTATAGTCAATTACCTTGTAGCTCAATAACATTTATTTGTATCATTAAATATGTGTCAGATTGATTTTCTTGTAAGTTTTTTTTAACTATAGCTTGGATAGTACAGTCGTCCCTTTTTTAAAAATTAAAAGAAACAATACATCAACTAAATGAGCTACTTTATATGCAACCATATAAAGTTATTATTATGTAAACATAGTAACAAATAGCAATGTTTATGATTCACTTTGAGACAAAAGCAGAATACATAATTTTTCTGATTTGTAATTAAAACCATCAAAGTGTGTATACAAATGAGCAATTACCAACAGGGAACCAGAAAAAAGCACCTTGGTTTCCTAGTGTGGTAGATTTGTGTCCTATTCTTTCTGAAATTATTTCCATTTTCTTGGTACAATATTAATTTCACAATAAACAGAGGGAACATGGGCTGTAAACATGATTGCTGGTGTGCACCTGCAGTCAGTATAGTACAAGAAACATGTGGGGTTAGTCTGAAAATCAGAGAGAGGGATACATATTTATATACATATTTATATCTATATAGAGAGAAAGATTTGCATAAAGCACATACTGGCATAGATATATGTTATATATCTATAACATACATGCATATGCTGTACATATGTATACTCACACACATTTGTTTTTAAGTATCTAAAAAGATAGACAATACACTGGCAATAATGGTTGCCTGTAAGGAAAAGAACTGCAGGAATAGAGGACTGAGGGGTGAGTGAGGCTTGCTTTTTCCCACATGGCCTTTTATAAATATTTACCATGGGCATATGTTATCTATTCAAACAAATGATTAAATCATTGTTAATAAAGACAGAGCGTTTGCCAACAAACCAAAATAAACACATAATAAAGTGAATTGCTTTAAATATGTTTCATGAATTGATTTTTTAGATACACAAAAGGCTAAAAAGAAAAAAATGCAACTTGTATTAAGTGCTGTCTAAATTGTGTGCTGAGTATTTTGTAGGGCACGATGGGGCAGGGATGTAGGAGAGAAGTATAAGATGTTGTTATCTGTACTAGTTTGTTAGGGCTGCTGTAACAAAAATACCACAGACTGGGTGGCTTCAATAATTAACTTTCTTACGATCTGGAGGCTGGAAGTTCAAGATCAAAGTGTTGTCAGAGTTGGTTTCTGCTGAGGCCTCTGTCGTTGACGCTGTCATGGCACCTTCCCGCTGTCCTCACATGGACTTTCCTCTGTGTGTGCATGCCCCTGGGTGTCTCTCTGTGCGTCCAGATTTCCTCTTCTCATAAAGACATGGGTCAGATTGGATTAGAGCCTACCTGAGCAGCCTCATTTTGATTTGATTGCCTCTTTAAAGGCTCTATCTCCAAATGCAGTCACACTCTGAAGTACTGGAGGTTAGGGCTTCCACATATGAATCTGGGGGAAACACAATTCAGGCCATAACATTATTCTTGAGGAATTTTCAATTTAGTTAGTGAGCTAAGCTATATATTCTTGGAGAATAGAAAAGAAACGATGTTAAAGGCAGCAAACAAATGTCAAAGTGAATAATGATATAGAAACTAAGGAGCTGAGATTTTCTAGGGTAGTGACTATTTCCCAGGCATAATTTCCTATATAAAAAAAGTGAAAATCAGAAACCCAGAAGGACAAAACCACTTCTTAGCCCTTACCATAGTCACTGTGCATGGGTCAAGGGTCTGTCTGCTTTTAGTTTGAGAAAATAATTAGTTCACCAAATTATACTATAGATATGATACTGAAGCAACCCATTAATTTAATCATTTTAGTGAAAAAAAATATTGTCCCTAATATCTAGACAAGAGATAATTAGGTTATTGGGATGTTTTATTTGTTATCAGTTATTTATGACAAGGACAAGTGAGTGGGACCTATACATGTAAAAATACAAAACTGTGGCCATCCAGGAGGAGACATTATAAATTATCCCTATTAATCAGTTCATGCAGCAAATATTGAATTGTGTGCCCCTAAGATGTGTGTGGGCTGTTTGGGGACTTGAGGTAAGTCAAAGAAGGGAACCTCCTGGAGTGCTAAGTCTAGCCAGCTGGAGCTTCCTATGGGTTAAACACTTTACCTGTTGTTTGATCCACTGACTGGTCTTTCTTCCTGGCTTCCTCTTTCTCAATTTCTCCTCCTCATCTCTGTCTCTCTCTTTCCTTTTTTTTTTTGACCCTTCTGTGTACCATTTTTATAGGTAAAAGAGTACGTGAGGCACAATCACAGCAAAGCAACTTAGTCCCTAAACTCCCAGATCTACAAAATATGCTGGTAAACCATTCTTTGACCTGCTATGCACAGGGGCTCCTAATAATATTTTCTTCAACCTACTGCACAGAAATTGTGAGGGTTTCACTGGCAATGCATGTAAAAGCATTTTCAGAGCAGTGAAGCCCTCTTCAAATATTGGCTGTTACTACAATGGAGAACTAAAACAAAAACAGGATCCATTAAAGTCTACTATAACCATTAGGTATCTTGCTAGAGTGAAGAAGATGCTTTTATTTCCTCAAATGATGAAACAAGGAGCCATGTCATCAGGGAAAGCCTCACTGGTAAATATGTCAAGAGCAAATATACAAGTACAGATCATGGAACACAGGGAATTTCAGCATCTTTTGGCTTTTTTGTGAACTGTTTATAAATCGGTGTTGACCCTTAGGTTTTCTACTTGTGAAATGCCTGTTTTGTAGCCTCTCCAAATGATACATCGTAAAACAGAACAAGATGGTGCTCTGAATTCCAGTAGCACAAAAAGTACTGATCAGCTACCCGATATGATCAGTTACTTGGGGCAGATGATATGGTTGCTCAGACAGTTTAGAATCAAAACAAATGATGGATGTGGTGGCCTGCAGGTTGACTACACAGACCCCTTTTCCTGAAAATGGAGCATAACTTCGTATAGCATACATTATACGAAGTTATACGACAGGTTGACTACACAGACCCCTTTTCCTGAAAATGGAAGCCGCAGTCACGTTGCAATGGCAGGACCAGTCTGTGCTGCCCTCGGCCCTGGGCAGCCGTGGCTGCTCCCTGACTGCCTAGACCTGCAACAGATGCCAGGGGAGTGACTCTTCAGGACAATTCTCCAGGTCATTGGCTGGGTGTTCCCCTGCAATATAGAATCCTAGGGGAAAATTCAAAGTGGCTGTCAACTCCATTTTTTCAGTTTAAATTCATAGAGAAAAATGCCACAGGTGTTTTTTTAACAGCAACGAAAGCAACATCAGACTGATTTTAGATTAACTGAGCTACTGGCACAGGTGTGTTTATTTGTTTGTTTGTTTCCAACTTAACTTGTCAATCTAAATAGCAAAATTCCATTTGTCCTGAAGGTCCAGCCTGATTTTCATCTGAGCGTGTCTTTATTTTGAGTGAGAGGCCCTTGGACCTTTCCCCTTTTTTACAGAGAAGTGTCCACTTCTACTCTGGAAAAAGGGACTTCCCAGTTACTTCAGGGGTGGGGAGGAAGCTGGGAAAGGAATGCTGGCTCATTCCTGAGTCTGCACACCTGGCCACCACAGGACATCAGCTCCCTCAAAGCTGGGACTTCCCAGTTACTTCAGGGGTGGGGAGGAAGCTGGGAAAGGAATGCTGGCTCATTCCTCAGTCTGCACACCTGGCCACCACAGGGCATCAGCTCCCTCAAAGCCGAGCCATAGACAGCATCTAGTAAGCCTCTGCCACACAGAACTCACCACTGTCATCATCATGTTCCTCCCTCCCCAGCTTTAGTGCTTTCGAGAAGGGTACAGCTGACAACACTGGGGAATCAGATCTGCTGTGCAGCTTACGTTGCATTCACAGCTAGGC
The DNA here is from genome assembly GCF_000696425.1 of Galeopterus variegatus. Lineage (NCBI taxonomy): Eukaryota > Metazoa > Chordata > Mammalia > Dermoptera > Cynocephalidae > Galeopterus > Galeopterus variegatus. The sequence goes on from NW_007731031.1 coordinate 135,271, forward strand.
AGGACTTCTCTGGGGCTGGCTGTGCCCTCCTGGAACTTGCTCAAGCTTTGCCTGGGCATATGTAAAAGGAGGTGGCAGGAGGGTGGAGGAGACACTTCATACTGCACAGACACAGTGGTTAAGCCTCTCTGTCCTATGCTGGGAGGTACTGTGTCGTGAAAGAAAAGGCATGGGCTTTAGCATCAGCATCCTGTCTCTGCCACTGTATTAATTGGCTCAGACTAAGGTATGCTGCAGTAGAAAACAACCCCACATCGCAGTGGCTTGTGATAACAAAGGTTTATCTCTCACTCAGGCTGCGTATCAATTGTAGGTCAGCTGCAGCTCTGTTCCATTTGGTCTTCATCCCAAGATGCAGGCTAAGGGAGCAGCCTCTATCTGGGAGATTGAACTTATGGAAGAGGGAAAAGAGACAGTGGAACCATATGTCAGCTTTTAAAGTCTCTGCTCACATCACCTGTGTTCATATTTTATCAATCAAACAAGTCACATGGCCAAGCCTGACACCAACAGAGCAGGATGTTTAACACACTCCCAGGGAGGGACAGCAAATGTATTGAGCAATAACACAACCTACCACAGCCACTTACTAACTCTGTGTCCTTTGACAAATTTCCGTGAGATGAGGATAATGAAGTGGATGTGGAGATGATGATAGCATGATTAAACAAAATATGAATTAAAAATTGAGCATTATATAGCAGGAACTAAATGAGTTAGTTCCCTCCCATACTTTATATACCAGACTTGGCAGTCAAAGATATTCTCATCCCTGTAGAACTAGCTATTCTGATACCCTAACATGCAGATGTGCTGGTGTTAATTACTTCTCTTAGGAAATACTTGCATTTTAATAATGACCATAACACGCTGTTTTAACCTAAAGTCTTAGCTCTAACAGTGGGAATTTCAGACCCTGGAAGGCACTGATCCACTTGGGGCACTACTCACCTCCCTGCACCTATGGCCTCTACACTTTCCAGTTTGGACCCTTAAACTTTATCCGTAGATTCAGCCCTGGGCCAAGCTCTGGGATTATTTCTCTCTCTCACTGGAGAGGATTGCATAACCCCAGAACAGACACGTGGTGACTCAGTACCAACATGACCTTGAAAATGGTTCCACGCAGCCTTTTCCTGTGGTTCCTACAGGTTCCGATGCCTGAGTCCCCATCGTGGTTCCCGACCCTGCACCAGTTTCTTCTAAAGCCTCCCTTGCTACCCACAGGGTTCCCACCTCCTAGAAACTAGAGTCTTCCTGCTGACCCTCGGCCTGGGATTTCTTGTTTTATAGTCTTCTTATATAAATTAAGCAATGCCACAGTTCTCCTGCCTTCCAGGACAGTCATTTTTTGCCTCCCAAAGGACCTCTCTCATACCCACTGTCCACCAAACCTGCTGCCAGCTGACTGTACCTCCTATGCCCCACTGATGTCTTGGCCCCAGTTAACCACATTCTGTTGGTCCTGGCACCAACCACACTACAGCTAAGCAGCAGGAAGTGGAGGAGGCACTGTAGAGTCATGTAGTCACTGGCACCAAGGCCAGGCCTGGCTGGTATTCCATAAATAGTTCCTCCAGGCATCAAACCATGAGACATTTTCTTGTCATTGGGGTCAGCACAGCTGCCTCTCGATGAAGTCTCAATACCACCAGGCCAGTGACAGGGAACAGAGCAAGAATAAACAAAAGGAATGCAAGTCTGTAGGTACCAATATGCAGTTTCTGAATCCCTTGAGGCTGACTGGTGATGATAACAAGGGGTCCATGACATGTTTTCATGTTTCCAAAACAGATGCTGAGTGGAATGTTTTCTATTACCCTAGAATTGGTGACTAGATATCTCTACTTTCTAAAAGTGCCATTGACTATTAAAAATCTCAACTTAGAAAATAGGTTGGGCTACATAGAGCGAGCTAAGAGCCAACAAAACATCCTCTTCTACTACCAACGTTCATCCAGCCCAGCCCCCCGCCTACAATAGACTAGAAGTCAGGAAAGAGAGAGTGATGTGTCCCACGGAGGGAGTTCAATGCTCGGTGTGAGAGACTTTTTTAGAAAGACTTTCTCCCCACATGTGATATAGTTAGCATAACATTGGCTCCTATAACCAATGAACCCCAAACTCTATAACAGCTCAAGTACAATAGCTTATTTCTCACGTGACAGTTCAAAACCGATGTTCCTGTTCAGCCAAGAGCTTTCCTGTGTAAGCGATTCAGGGATTCTAGCTCTTTCCATCATGTGATTTTGCCATCATCTCCTGGGTCCTCACTATCATCTGCAACCAGCCATTGGAAATGGAAAAAGGGCTTGGAGGAGGCATGTCTGCTCCCTAAATCCTTCGACCTGGAATTGTCCCATATCTCTTCTGCTCACAATCTGTCGGTTCTCACCGACAATCACATGGGCACACCTAGAGGCAAAGGGGACTAGGACTTGTAGTCTCTGGTTGGGAGGCTGTTTCCCAGTGACATCTTTATACCGTGGAAGGGGAGTTACAAATTTTAGCAGACATCTGCCTACAACTGCCACATCACCTAGTACCAAGTGATGGAGAGAAGGCTCCAAGAGAATCACATGTAGAGATTGGAAGTGACCACAAGGAGTGGAGGCTATCATCTCACCAACCCTGGGTGGATGCTTGCTGAGCTGCACAATCTCAATCTTGCTCTGGTATTGCCCTTGAGAGATGAGCAGAGCATGGTGACAGAATTCTTAGGACATCTCAACATACGTCCACTAATGGGCGAGAAGAGATGCTCCTAAATCTAGAGACTAGTGTTTGCTTCTTGTCTGGATATTTCTAAAGAAGAGCTAGCAGAGTGAGAAGAAACTGTCCTATATCATGCCATCTAAGGTAATAATGGCTGGTACAATCTCCTTCCAGTCCCCTATGACTCTCAGAGGGTGTGAAATGACCTACATGGTTCTGATGGCATCATGCAAAGGAGCACAGAAGCTGTAGCAAAGGGAGGAGATGTGAGGTCGCCAGGACAGCCACAAGCCAGCTGAGGTGATGCCCATTGGGAAGGGAGGGTGGAGAAATGGACCACTAGCCAAGCAAAAAAAGAGACCCTAACTGTCTTTCTAGAGGAGTCTTCAGTACCAAGGGTGGGGGTGTGATGGGAATCAGACATAATTTGACAGCACCCTCAAGGAAACCTTGAATACTACCTATGCAAAACCACCCCATCAGTAGAGGCCACCGGCATCAAACAAAACCAGATCAAAACAGAGCTTGGCCGTGGTCATCTCCCTACCACACACAAATACGTGGCCAGTTATATAAGATGACCCCACCTGCATCATCTCTCTTTCCTGCCCCCTCCTACCCCCAGAGGATGGAGACCTGGAAGAGGAGGAGAGGGCAGGGTGTGTGCATCTCGCTCCTCTGCTTCCAGCATCAGGGGTCACTGCTCAGGCCTGTGCTGCAAGGAGAGACGGGGATGAGTTTTAATAGACTTTGAAATTAAACTGGGCTTGTAATTAGCAAAAGCAACAAGAAAGTTATAGAATCAGCTGAATATGCTATTAAGAAACAGGAAATGGGAGACTTATCAGAACATAGCTTAAATTGATAATTGGAAAAAATCAAACTGTTACGCTCCACTGAGTTAAATCGCAATACACTGTGAAACCTATTTCCGAATCATTACCTGTTTGTATTTGTCTAATTAAAGACTAACTTTCTAATTTCAGGGGTGGACTTAAAAGCAGGTTCATTTTCCTTTAAGTAGTAGGCATTAATTCAGGGAATATGGGCTGGAAAGCATAGGTAAAACCTAACCAAGCTTTAATTCTGCCTTCCATTTTCCCTTGTCCCAAAAGGGCCCCCAAAGAAGGTGGGGCTCCCAGCCAAGAGAAGAATACGGTTTCTTCTCATTCCAAGCAAGATTTCATGCTCACAGATGGTGAAGAGGGGATGGAGTGATTCCAACTGGTTGTGATTTCCGAAGAAAACCAGGTCTGCTTCCTCCCATCAGGAGACAGGACAGCACAGGCGTAGGTCTCAGAAGGTGTCACTGCAGCAGCGTGGACTGCTGTGTCTCGTGGCCTTAGAACATCCTGGAGAGACTGGGATAGCTCTGCACAAGAGGGGAAAGGCCACTTCTTCACTCATTAATGAATGCATTTAGCAGATATTGAGCACCACGGTGTGTCAGCCATTCTTCTGCTTCACTGTTGGGATACATCAGTAAACAAATAGAAAAACTTCTACTCTTATAGAGCTCACATCACAGTGGGGGGAGAGACACAATAAACAGTGAAAACATAATTCGTGTTTTTTGAATGAAGTGAGGAGATAGGCTGTGCACTTATCTTAGAGCATCAGACAGATGCTCCAAGGCAGGAACTTGCCTGGTTTTTCTGAGAAACAATAAGACAGTGTGACTGGAGCACACTGAGTGGAGGGGCACTTAGTAGACGAAGTGCTCAGACAGGTTAAGGTGGGGGCCATCTTAAGGACTCTGGCTTGTATTCTGATGAAAGTGGTAGCCATCAGAGGGTCTTGAGCAGAGGACTAACATGATCTAAATTATTAAGTAGCTTCTGGCTACTTGAAGCACTTGAAGATAGACTCTAGGGAGGGGGAGAGTGACGTGAGGAAACACACTAGGCGGCTACAGCAATAACTCAGTTAAGAGATTATGGGAACTCAAGCTGGAATGGTGAGAACATGCCAGATTTGCATATTTTTAAATGTAGGTCCAGCATGATTTTCTAATGGATTGGATGTGGGATGTGAAAGACAGAAATTATGGATGACTATGAGATTTTTAGCCAGAGCAACTAGAATATGGAAGTGTCATCAATTTAGATAGGGAAGACCACAGTGAAGCAGGTTTGAGGGGGTATATCAAGAGGTCAGCTGATCATGTGAAATTTTTTTCTACCTTTATTTTCTTGAGACTTCCTGAACATCCTTCTTTTTAAAAAAATTTTTTTGGTTCCTACATATTTTATTTTTTATTTTATTCTATTGTTTTTAAATTTTTTGTGATAATTTATTGAACATACATGTGGCATACAAAGTTGACTTTCACCAGTTGTGTACAATGTATGATAGTTAGATCAGGATAGTTAGCTTATTCATTATTACAATATGTAATCATGCTTTCTGTCCATTAACCAATTCCTTGTTAACCCCCTTCCCATTCTCCCCTCCCCTTTTCCTCCTCTAGTAACCATGGCTCTTTTCTGTTTCTAAAAGTTCAACATATTACTGTGATTGTTGTTTCTTTCTTTTTCTCTCTCTGTCTCTTTTTATCATTTATTTGTTTATTTATGGATCCAGTTCCTGCTTATGATGAGAATATGCAGTATTTCTCTTTCTGCACCTGCTTGTTTCACTTAGGATAATTTTCTCCAGGTTCATCCACGTTGCTGCAAATGGCAGAATTTCATTCTTTTTATGGCTGAGTAGTATTCCATTATGTATATATAACACAATTTCCTTATCTAGTCATCCATCGATGGACACTCCAGGTTCATCCACGTTGCTGCAAATGGCAGAATTTCATTCTTTTTATGGCTGAGTAGTACTCCATTATGTATATATAACACAATTTCCTTATCTAGTCATCCATCGATGGACATTTAGGTTGGTTCCATCACCTAGGTATTGTAAATAGAGCTGCAATAAACATGGGAGTGCAGGTATCCCTCTGACATAATTCCAATCCTCTGGATATATCCCTAGTAGTGGGATTGCTGGGTCATATGATAGTTCTATCTGTAGTTGTTTGAGGAAGCTGCATATTGTTCTCCCTAATGGCTGTACTAATTTACAGTCCCACCAGCAGGGCAGAAGTGTTTCCCTTTCTTCACATCCTTGCCAGCATTTGTTATTCTCTATCTTTTTGATAATAGCCAGTTTGACTAGGGTGAGGTAATATCTTAGAGTGGTTTTGATTCACATTTCCGTGATGATTAGTGATGTTGAGCATTTTTTCATATACCCATTGGCTATTTGTATGTCCTCCTTTGAGAAATGTCTATTCAGCTCCTTAGCCCATTTTTAAATTGGATAATTTGGGTTTTTCGCTGTTAAGTTATTTGAACTCTTTTCATTTTTTGGTGCTCTTTTTAATTTCTTTCAACGGTGATTTGTAGTTCTCATTGTAGAGATCTCTCACCTCCTTGGTTAGATTTATTCCTAGGTATTATATTTTTCTGGTGACTATTGTAAATGGGCTTGCATTCTTGATTTCTTTTACTTCCAGTTTGTTGTTGGAGTATAGAAATGCTACTGTGCTTTGTATATTGCTTTTGTATCCTACACCCTTGCTGAATTTGTTTATCAGTTCTTAGAGGTTTTTGGTACAGTCTCTCAGGTTTTCTATGTATAGAATCATGTCATCTGCAACAGGGACAATTTGATTTCATCTTTTCCTATTTGGATGCCTTTTATTTCTTTCTCTTGTCTAATTGTTCTGGCAAGTACTTTCAATACGATGTTAAATAGGAGTGGTGAGAGTGGGCATCCTTGTCTTGTTCCTGTTCTTAAGAGGAAAGCTTTCAGCTTTTCCCCATTCAGGATGATATTGGCAGTGGATTTGTCATATAATGCTTTTATTGTGTTGAGATACCTTCCTTCTATACCTAATTTGTTGAATCTTTCTCATGAAGGAATGTTGAATTTTGTCAAATGCTTTTTCTGCATCTATTGAGATGATCATATGGTTTTTGTTCTTGATTGTGTTGATGTTGCAAATCACATTTATTGATTTGCATATGTTGAATCATCCTTGCATTCCTGGGATGAATCCCACTTGATCATAGTGTATAATCTTTTTGATGTGTTGCTATATTCTGTTTGCTAGTATTTTGTTGAGGATTTTTGCATCTAAGTTCATTAAGGATATTGGCCTATAGTTGTCTTTTTTTGTTATATCTTTAACTGATTTGGGTATCAGGGTGATGTTGGTCTTACAGGATGAGTTTGGAAGAATGGCTTGTGTTTCAATTGTTTGGAATAGTTTGGAAAAAATTGGCATTAATTTCTCTTTAAAGGTTTGGTAGAATTCAGCAGTGAAGCCATCTGGTCCTGGGCTTTTCACTGTTGGAACATTTCTGATTATTGCTTCAATCTTGTTACTCATTGTTGGTCTATTCAGTTTTTCTGTGTTTTCTTGGTTCAGTCTTGGTAGTTTGTATATCCAGAAATTTATCCATTTCTTCCAGGTTTTCAGGTTTGTTGGCATATAGTTGTTCATAGTAATCTCTAATGATTCTTTGTATTTCTGTCGTATCAGTTGTGATATCTCCTTTTTCATTTTGTTATTTGGGTCTTCTCTCTTCTTTTTTAAGTTAGTCTGGCTAGTGGTCTGTCTATTTTGTTTATCTTCTTAAAAAACAACGTTTTGTGTCATTGATCTTTTGCATAATATTTTTGGTCTGTATTTCATTTCGTTCTGCTCTGATTTTCATTATTTCTTTCTGTCTACTAACCTTGGGATTGAATTGTTCTCATTTTTCTAGTTCTTTGAGGTATAACATTAGTTTGTTTATTTGAAGTCTTCCCGTTCTCTTGATGTAAGCATTTATTGCCATAAACTTTCTTCTTAGTACCACTTTTGCAGTATCCCACAGATTTTGGTATGATGTGTTGTTATTATCTTTAGTTTCGAGAAATTTTTTAATTTCCTGTTTGATTTCTTCTTTAACCCATACGTCATTCAGGAGCATGTTTAATTTCCAAGTATTTGTATGGTTTCCAAAGTTTCATTTGTTATTGATTTCTAGTTTTAATCCATTGTAGTCTGAGAAGATGCATGAAATTATTTCATTTTTTAAAAACTCGCTGATACTTGATGCATGACCTAATATGTGATCTTTCTTGGAGAATATTCCTTGTGCTGATCAGAAGAATGTATATTCTCTAGTCATTGGGTGAAGTGAAATGTTCTATATATATATATCCACCAAGTCCAGTTGGTCTAAAATGTAGTTTAAATCCTGTATTTCTCCGTTGGTTTGTTGCCTAGATCTGTCTATTGCTGAGAGGGCAGTGTTCAGGTCCCCAACTATTAGTGTGTTGAGGTCTATCTCTCTCTTTAAGTGTAATAATGTTTGCTTTATCTATCCGGGTGTACCAATATTGGGAACATGTGTATTTATGATTGTTATGTCTTCTTGCTAGATAGATCCCTTTATCATTACACAATGGCCTTTTCTCTTTTTATAGCTTTTGGTTTAAAGTCTATTTTATCTGATATAAGAATAACTGCTCCTCCCCGTTTTGGGTTTCCATTTGTGTAGTATATCTTTTTATGGCCTTTTCTCTTTTTATAGCTTTTGGTTTAAAGTCTATTTTATCTGATATAAGAATAACGGCTCCTCCCCGTTTTGGGTTTCCATTTGTGTAGTATATCTTTTTCCATTTTTTCCATTATTAGTTTGTGACAGTCTTTATAGATAAGATGAGTTTCTTGTAGGCAGCATATAGTTAGGTCTAGTTTTTTAATCCATCCAGCCACTCAATGTCTCTTGAGAGGGTAGTTCAGTCCATTAACATTTAGTGTTGCTATTGAAAGGTATTGTCTAACCTATGTCCTTTAGTTGCTATTGTGTGGTGGTTTTAAGTATCTTTTGTTCCTTTCTTTCCCTGTTGTTCTTTGACTTCATAGTTTGTTCCTTTTTTCAGGTAGTATCGTATAGTTTTTTCCTCTTTCTCATTTGCCAATGTGCTCTATTGGTGGGATTTGTTCTTCCTAGTGCATTCATGGTGGTAATTTTTTTTTTTTTTCTTTTTTGGATTCCAGGTGCAGAATTTTTTCCAGGTGAGGGTTTCTTGTAGGGCTGATCATGTGGCACTGAATTCTGACAGTTTTTGTCCATCTTAGAATACACTATTTCTCTTTCATATCTGAAGGATAGCTTTGCTAGGTATAGTATTATTGGCTGTCAGTTTTTTTCTTTTAGGACTTTAAATATATCATCCCATTCTCTTCTGGCCTATAGCGTTTCTGCTGATAAGTTTGCTGTTATTCTGATGGGGACTCCCCTACAGGTGACTTGACATTTTTCTCTTGCTGTTTTTAAGGTTCTCTCCTTGTCTTTGAATTTGCCAGTTTAACTACAATGTATCTCAGAGAAGAATTTTTTGGATTGAAGCTGTTTGGGGATCTTTGAGTTTCTTAAATCTGGAAATCCATTTCTCTACCAATACCAGGGAAGTTTTCTGCTATTATCTCATTGAATAGGTTTTCTATACCTTTTTCTTTTTCTTCCCCTCCTGGAACATCCGGGATTTGACTGTTTGTATGCTTGAGGCTGTCTGATAGCTCTTGAATATTTTCTTCATTTTTTCAAATTATTTTTTCTTTCTTTCTTTTTTTTTTTTTTGTCTGCTTAGGTTATTTCAAAAACACTGTCTTCAAGAACAGAAATTCTTTCTTCTGCTTGCTCTTGCCTGCTGCTAAAGCTCTCAAATGTAGTTTTTATTTCATTGAATGAGTCCTTCAGTTCTAAGAGTTATGCCACATCCTTTTTTATGGCATTAATCTCTTTGTAGATTTCTTCCTTCATATCTTGTATAATTTTTCTTGTTTTATTGTGTTGATTATGTGATGCTTCTTGTATATCATTGAGTTTCTTTAAGATTGTTGCTTGGAATTCTTTTTCAGACATTTCAAAGGTTTCTTGTAGATTGAGATCTGGTATTTGAGAGTTACTGCATTCCTTTGGGGGTGTCATAGTTTCTTGTTTTTTCATATTTCTAGTGTCCCTACATTGCTGTTTGGTCATCTGCTGGAGCAGTTGCTTTTTCAGTTGTTTGAGTGTCTTTTGAGGAGAGAGAATCCCTCTTGCAGATTTGTTTTATGTTGCCTGTTGGATGGGATGTTTCAGTTTTCATTCTAAGTAGACTCTATAGTTCCAGAAGTTTCAGGTATATTCAGGTGTCCCAGGTACAGTCAGCAGACTGGGGGATGCTGACAGGTGTGGTATGGCTGCAAGTGACAGGGGGCATTTGGAGTGGGGCTCCTGGTGCTGTGGCCTAGCAGCCTGGGCTCCTGTGGCAGGAACTGTGAGGGGTGGGACCCCGAAGGCTATGACCTGGTAGTGTGAGATTCCTGTCACTTAATCACATGGGACAGGATTACAGAGGGTGCAGCTGGGTAGAGGCCATATGGAGTAGTGCTCTTGTGGCAGCTGCCTGGTGGCTAAAGACTTCTGTGGTGGAGAACACATGGGGTGGGGCTCCAGGAGCTGTTGTTAGGGGGCTCAAGGCTCTTGTGGTGGAAGACACACAGTGGAAGAGGCTTCTGGGACTGCTGCCCAGCATTTCAAGCCTCCCAGGCCAGGAGCTGCAAGGGGCAGGGCTCCCAGGGCTGGTGCAGGGCTGTTCAGGCCTCTCCCAGCAAAAGCCATGCAAGTCAAAGCTCCTGGGGCTGGTGCCGGGCTGCTGAAGCCTCTTCCAGTGAGAGCTGCAAGGAGTGAGGCTCCTGGGGCTGGTGACAAGCCACTGAGGCCTCTCCCAGGAAGAGCTGCAAGGGGCTAGGTTCTTGGGGCTGGAGTAGAGGTGCTCAAGTCACTCCTGTTGGGAACTGAGTGGGGGGCCCCTGGGGTTGGTGCCACATTGCTGGGGCCCCTCCTGGCAAGAGATCACTATGTGAAATTTGAGACACCCAGGAAGAGGTGTTAGATATGTGAGTCTAGTGTTTAGGAGATAGGTCCACACTGGAGATATACATTCAGAACTAATAGGTGTATGGATGATTTTTTTAAAGCCCCGAGACAAGATGAGATCACCAAGGCAGGGTGGTTGGCATTCAGTATAGACAGAAAAGAAAAAGGGACCAAGAACTGTGCAATGGACATTGAAATGTTATGAGGTTAGGGGAAAGAGGAGAAATCAAAGAAGATGGAGAAAGAGGGACCAGTGAAGTATGAGAATAACCAGTGGTGTGCTGGTAACTATGTAACAACCTGTTCACCAGAAAAAAAAAATCCCGATATGTAGAGTTTGCCAATTTCAATGGTGTAAATACTCCCACTATGGCCAATGTTATCAATGTGACATCAATGACTCCTGAAGATCTTAATCATTAGCTGTCACGAGCCAGTATGAGCCAGGTCCACCATACCACTTATATGACTATAATGAACAATGATAAACCACTAAATTTGAAATTTTAATTAAAACAGATAACCTTCCTGAAATATATAAATGACAAAATTGGCACAAGAAAAAATAGAAAACCAGTCACCATTAAAAAATTTATAATTGCAATTAAAGCTCCCTCTTTACTCCAAAAAAGCTTCAAACCCAAATGGTTTTACATATGAATTCTATCAGACTTTGAAGAATAGATAAGCACTCTCTGATACCCATACGGGCTGTTTAAAAAGAAAAAAGGAAAAGCTGTCCAACTGACTTTATTAGGATTGTATAATCTTGGTAATAAAACTAGAAAAGGGCAAGATAAGATTAAAATATTTACAAGCCAATTTCACTTTTCACCAAAGGTACAAAATGCAAAATAAAATGTTAGCTGTCTTATTTTGGGATCCTATAGAAGCAGACACTAAGATAAAGATTCATGGGCATTGACTTATTTGCAAGGTGATACAAGGAAATACCAGTAAGTAAGTGGAGAAGTGAGTGAACAAAAGGAAGGAAGCTGTTGCATTTTTAAAGAGGTTATCATTGTAAATATCTGCTGGGTTAGACTGGGAGCCAGTATAGAGCCCATGCCTCAGCATTGTCCCTCCTGAGGGACATGGAGACTGAGTCCTTATCCTCTCAATTCCATCAGTCATTGGTTGAGGGCTGAGAAGTTTTCATTCTCTGGTACTTGCAGCCTGTTGTATACACATGCAGAGGAGGCTCTAGTGACCAAAGAAAACTCTGAGGCTAAGAATCACAGATGTTGGTAGTTGGCGTGGCATGCAAAGAAATGGTCCTTACCAAGTGGATATGAGCAGGGCACAAATAGCACCTACTACTTTAGCTAAGTGAATTGAATAGCACATTAAATATAATATTATCATGCTCAGGTAGGGGTTATAGCAGGAATGCAGTGAACATTAAAAATGTATCAATGTGATTTATAACACATTACAGCACTACATGTGAAAACCCACATAGTTATATCAGTAGATGTGGAAAAGGTATTTAATAAAGTTCTACACCTATTTGTGATTTTTAAATAGCTTTTAGATAAAGAAGAGAAGTGAACTTCATTTTAGAACAGCCTGCATGTACATGTCCTCTGCTCTTCCTTGCCAACAGGCCAGATGCCAAATGAGCAGCTTCATGTGATAGTGTGAAGAGGCCATCCATCATCTCCTTGACCCTTAGTGTCAGGAAAACTGATAATGAACTGCTGTCCTTCCTTATAAGGACTATCTATGGTAAGAATGATGCAGTCTTAAGCCAAACAAAACCATTAGGAACCTTCATCACTCTCATATGATGTCCAGAGTATGTGCACTCTTTTCTATGCACATAAGGTTGTATTGAGAATTAAATTTAAAAAGGGTCTTTCAAAAAATATACAGAACTTGGCCATTTCTTACCAAATTCATTACTCCCGTACTGATGTGAGTGACCATCATTTCTCATTTGACATATAATCAATGTGACAGGTCAAACCAAATGTGAAAAAATGTACTACTTACAAAATGGTACTGGGAAAAAATATCAATATGCAGAGAAAACTAAGTGGAATTTCTACCTCTTACTGTATTAAAAAAAGAGAGAGAATACATTGTACAATTCAATGGAACTGAGTTTCAGATCTGTCTGGCTTTCTACTACACTGTGCTGCTTCCACACTGGTCTTAGGAAAATAAACAGACATAAGCCCTTGTAGACAGGAAAATCTTGCTGTCATCATTTTTTAAAGTATGTCTCCAGAATTGGTGCATTTACAAAGATGGTCTTGGCCACAGCCCTGACAGCAACTGCTGGGAAAGTGGGACCAAAACCGGTTACTATTCTGCATGTTTCTAGACACCCACTCCCAGCTGCCTACACATATCCATGGCATTTGCTGCATCAGGACATGAGGACAGAGAACACCTCCACTCGCTGTGCTGCCTCCACACGAGTGTGGGAGACTTCCCTGGAGCGAATAAATCATAAAAGGAATTATGCTGTGAAGGACTTGCGCTCTTTCTCTTTGTGCTGACTGCTCATCAACATTTCCATCTCTATTTTCCAAAATGGAGCCTGCCCGCCCTTTGCCCAACCTTCCCTCTAGATAAATATCTTCATTTGCCGCACCCGGCTACCCCCAATTTTAGAAACCAGTATTGTTTACACGATCTACTCTTCCTGCCCACAAGTATCTGTCTCAGTACCAAGGACAGAAACCCTCCGTTTCTCGGATGTTTGTGTAAGGGACCCTACCCTTCTAAAAACCACATTTGAGGAAAATGTTTTCAGCTGGTAAAGGGGGCTCATAAATATGGTCTGGAATATTGTCTTATCAGTGCTGCCAAATTTACCAGCCCCTGCACTATTTCCAGGCCAGCTCACGAAATGAAGTTATTAACACTAATGCTTGTTTTAGGTAACCCCTGATTCTGATAGAGCTTCCCAATAG
>NW_007731031.1:149286-150469 GCF_000696425.1 Galeopterus variegatus
AAGTTATTAACACTAATGCTTGTTTTAGGTAACCCCTGATTCTGATAGAGCTTCCCAATAGAGCCTACCACAGTAAACTGTCATTTTTGGTTTACTTCTCTGCTTCCCCTATTAAGCTCCTGGCAGGCAAAGATTGCATCTTCTATCTGTTTATTCCTAATAACTAGCATGGCACTGGGCACATAAAGGCTCTACTATATATGGTCATTTAAATAAATGAGATCTAGAACCTGATGATGAATCTAAACAAAAACCTAGAGGATGCACATGGTCTCAGAGCTAAAATCAAGGGCTAAACTTTACTACTACTTCCTCAGCCCTCCCTTGGCTTCCTCCCCAACTCCTAGCCTTCCCCATCCCATTTACTGAGTCCACCATCTTAAATCAAAAGGAGAATCATAAAACAATTCTTTTTATGCATCCAAGAATATGATTTAGGAGGTGAGCATGGCTGGAGAGATGGGCAAAGGGAAGCTCTATGGGCCAGGAGCTAAAGGGGCATGATGTCACTCAAGGGAATGTCAACTCCCCAAATCTAAAGAGCAATCAGAGAAAGAAAGAAAAAGAAAAGGGGAAATAAAAAAGGAGTGTTCAGTGAAAAATGCCAGGAGATCATCCAAAACTTAAGGACCCACAAGCAGGTACTGAAGTCGGAATAAAGATTCAAAGTTAGTAAGATGAAAGCAAGTGCAAGTATGAGTGAATGTCACTGTCTTTGAACACGAAGGCATGAAGAAGCCCGCAAGTCATACTCCCTTTGTGGATGCTATTTATCTAGATAGTCTAAGAGAAACTGAATACAAATATCTCTTAATGTAATTTTTCCAGAAAAAAATTTTTATAAACAATGCCCGGCATAAACACAGACAATTTCTAATCAAAGCACTTAGTCATTTCTGCCATCACTGAGTGGCTCCAGACATACTTTAACAGCAGTTCAAATATAATATGACTTAAGATATTTTAAGAACAGTTCACTTAGTTTTACAAGAGCACAAAAGTATTCTGCTCTAAAATGATGCACTTTCCCATGAAAAATTGGTGCCGAAGTATTAAATGATTCACAAACTCTGATGCATACTGTTGCAGAATGAAGCAGTATGGAGAAGAAATTCAACTCATTTTTTTTTTTTGTAAATTCATAGTCTCTCATGCATGCTCTTATTTTTCAACTATTTATCTG
>NW_007731031.1:151222-153370 GCF_000696425.1 Galeopterus variegatus
AGAGCACAAAAGTATTCTGCTCTAAAATGATGCACTTTCCCATGAAAAATTGGTGCCGAAGAATTAAATGATTCACAAACTCTGATGCATACTGTTGCAGAATGAAGCAGTATGGAGAAGAAATTCAACTCATTTTTTTTTTTTTGTAAATTCATAGTCTCTCATGCATGCTCTTATTTTTCAACTATTTATCTGTGAAATGAATAAAAAAGCATGATAATTTAATTGGATGAGAATTTTATTTCATTAAACATTTCCATTGGGAGAGAACAATTTATTGCATGGGCATATGGAAGCTTCGACAGGTCATTCATTTGAGTGGCCATGACTTGCCATAGCAATGTCAACTTTACTAACAAATATTATACACTGATGTTTGGAGAGGACCATTTGCGTAATGTGTTCTACTGCTAGTAAATCATATTTAAAATAAGAGTGGATTAAAGGATATATAAATTAATTTTTGTCTCACATAAAAGAAGACTCCAGGTAGGAAGTTCAGGGCTGGAGTGACAAACCTACAATCATAAAGGGCCCAGGGTCTTTCTGTCTTTCTACCATCCTCAGCTTATAGTCTCCATTCTCAAGAACATCTCCTAGTTCAAAATAGCTGCCTGGACTCTAGTGATCATATCCAAATTCAAGATAGGAAGCAAGTTAACACAGGGAAAGACAAAAAAAGAGTCAGTAACTATTAGTTTACCTTTTAAGGAGAGTTTCCAAAAACCCTAGAGGAAGAGTAGATTAAGAAATGTAGTCTTTAGTTGGCACTTTTCCAATCAGAACAAAAAAGAGGTATTGTTACTAAGGAAAGAGAAAAACAGGTGCCAAGTCCATGAGTAGTCCTCACGATTTGGATAAGCAAAACAAAGCTGAAAATGGCCAGCTGGCTTGCCCAACCTCATACAACTGGTAAGAACAGATTGCAGACCAGTGTTGTGGGCATCCATTTCTCTCTCTCTCTCTCTTCTGCTTTCCCAACAGAACTTCGACTTTCTTCAGATATCAGCTCCTCCCACACACAAGACCCTCGTAGGGACAGAAGCTATCCATGTATCCATGCACCTAGCCCCAGAGGTGGGCTTGATTCTTTCATGGTTGTTTTGTTTTTGGTTTGGGGTGGGGGCTTGATTCATTTAAAGGCCATCCCATCTCCCTTACTATAATTAGCTCCAGACTAGTCCCATGGTGTTAACTGGGTCAATTACATGCAAGAAGTTTTTCCATGGCTTCTGGAAAATGTGATCTCTAGGAGGAAGTCCCCAGAAGCAATACTTTATCTCCCTCTATATATCTCATTAGCAGACATGAGGTCTAGTTCTAGAGCAACTTCTCAATACCAAAGTGAAACCACTATACAGAGAAGAGAAAAGAACAAAGAAAATGACAGGAAAACAAAAATGGAGTATATGGATTAAGTTAGCATAGTGGTTTGCCCTACCTCTGGATTCCAGGTAAATTTCTTTATTCTTTAAGAAGAGTTGAGTTTGGTGGTTCTTGTTGCTTCTGTCAGTTTGTCACACACACCTGGTTGGACACTGGTCCCTGCTGGTTTGCCTCCACCATCCTGAAAGCCTCCTTTTCTTTCTATAGTGGAAGCCATACTATTAACACCCTAAGGCCTGACAGCACTTTGAAAATAACATACAAAGTGCCATGTAAGAAATAATAAGTTTTTGCTTGAATTTAGGCTAACCCTAAGGTTATTTTCACACTTAGCTGTTCACCATAACTAAAGTTTCTTTTTTTTTTTCCTGCTTTCACAGAAAGCCATGTTTTCTTTCTCCACCAAAGCCTGATATAATAAAGGTCACAGCACATCTTCTCTACCTTAAGAATCATGTCAGCTTTGCTACTTGACACAGATCAGGCATCTCGACTTCCCATTGCTTAAGTCTGAATACATTCCTCAATGTGTCTGATCTCAGACTCCTGCAGCATGTTAGCTGTCTCCTGAAATTGTTACTTTCTGGTACATATTTAAGGCAGCAATCTAATCTGCTGAAATTGATGCTGCTACATGTGCTCCTGGAAGAGTTTCCATCACAAATGCTGTTGCAGCTTGAGTGAACATGCCACGACCAAAGTCCACCAACAGGTTAACATCTATCAATGACTAGCTTTTTAGAACTGTACAGAACCCATCTT
>NW_007731031.1:153847-155850 GCF_000696425.1 Galeopterus variegatus
ATAATAAAGGTCACAGCACATCTTCTCTACCTTAAGAATCATGTCAGCTTTGCTACTTGACACAGATCAGGCATCTCGACTTCCCATTGCTTAAGTCTGAATACATTCCTCAATGTGTCTGATCTCAGACTCCTGCAGCATGTTAGCTGTCTCCTGAAATTGTTACTTTCTGGTACATATTTAAGGCAGCAATCTAATCTGCTGAAATTGATGCTGCTACATGTGCTCCTGGAAGAGTTTCCATCACAAATGCTGTTGCAGCTTGAGTGAACATGCCACGACCAAAGTCCACCAACAGGTTAACATCTATCAATGACTAGCTTTTTAGAACTGTACAGAACCCATCTTTACTGATGGCTGTTTACACATCAAACAATTTTTGTTAATCCCAATGCTTATCATTATTGAGCATTTTAAAGCTTTTTTGGTTGTAAGTATTTTTATCATTAATAGTTAAATAAAGAACAGGCCATTAGAGGATGTAAGCACATGTGTCAACAAAGCACAAATGTTGGTGAGAGGATTATTAATGAATTTTAGCTAGCTGATGCACATTTGCTGTAACAGAATATACATAAATAGGTAATAGTTCTATAATTGAAGTTATTTATATCAAGATTGAAGAAATCATTTAATATAGTATTTATTAACAGGGGAAGAATATTAGGTAACTTGCTCAAAACAGACTTGTTTACATTTCTGTTATCAATGTAGTTTGCTATAGTCATAACTGTCTATATAAAACAATGTACTCCAATCTCAGACTTAATAATCAATTGCACATTTGGAGTTTACTCTCTGAGGTCTGTCCCAACTCAATACTTTAAACAGTGACTATTTTAATAAAGGTAGAGTGTCTTACTTAGGCTGAAAAATAGTAACATTTGGGCAATAAATGTTAATGAATTTGCTACAAGCTATTCTCAGTTTTCCAACTGTAGTCCAATTTGGTTCTTTATTCAAAACACACACACTACATATTACATATAGATAGAAACATAAAATGTTAAAACCTAAAGCCATCCCAGCAATCATCTACTGAAACACTCTTATTTCACAGATAAAGAAGTTGAAGCCAGGGACGTTAAGTGATTTGCCCAAGGTTGTGAAAGTACTTAAGGTATTTAAGTATTTAAGAACCTATACCCCCTAATTCTTAGCCTATGATCTTTCTACCCAACCACAGTATTGATTAATTACCATTGCTTATAAGTGTTTACAGTCACCCTTAAACATAACTATTCATTAGCAAGACAACTACAGCTCTTATTAGAGTACAAAGTCTACTTGGAATTCCCAGTTAGATTGAGATTTGCATAGTATTTCCAGGTCCAGAAACAAAGTTGTCAAGTTCAACCTATAAAAATGTCTAATGATAAGACAGAGTTTGTGCCATGAATACAGATTTCAAAGAATTCAAGTAGAACAAAATACGTTTAACACTAAAGCTATTATGAATGTTACTTGGCCTATGTCTGATTATTTCAGA
Organism: Galeopterus variegatus; assembly: GCF_000696425.1. Lineage (NCBI taxonomy): Eukaryota > Metazoa > Chordata > Mammalia > Dermoptera > Cynocephalidae > Galeopterus > Galeopterus variegatus. Next base: position 155,337 of record NW_007731031.1, read on the forward strand.
GGCACTTGCTATGTCTTGGAGGTCACTACTACAGATAATAACTGACACTGAACTATGAACTCACGGATGCATGGGCAGTAGAAATTTCCACTATATAAAGATAAAAATTGAGTTTCCAAATTTCTAAGAGCCATTAAATGTTCTCAAATTTTCAAAATGAAAGATAGCTGTATGTCTAAAGAGAGGCCCTATAAATTTTTCAAAAGATAAGGACTAGATTGATAAATTGACATACTAATAACCAAATGGATGGCTACTTATTTGTATTTTATATCCAAATGATTCTGGTAATAGAAATCAATTTTAAAACATGGAGCCAAGCATGCTAAGACACTTAAAGAGATTCTAAATCACTGTCTGTCTTTAAATATCTTAGTGTCATTTACAAATCATCTTTCCTAGGATTAAAAATATAAAAACTTCTATTCAAAGTGTTTATGGACTTCTGAAGCGGAGAGAAGAAAGCTTCAGATATAAGGGCCTCCTGTTATTATCCACTTGTAAACCTACTAGT
>NW_007731031.1:157244-159670 GCF_000696425.1 Galeopterus variegatus
ACCCATGGCCTTGGTGTTATCAGCACCACACTCTCCCAAGTGAGCCATGGGCCAGCCCCTGAAATCCTTTTAGAATGAGGATAAATAGATAATATCTCAAAGTAGATGAGGAAGAGAGAGAGAGAGAATACAAAAATATAAGCCTACTCTAGCAGGCTTTGTTTGAAGTTGTCTCCCTCATATCCAACTCCCATTCCTTGGTAACCACCCATATGTTTGAGGAGAAACTAACCCCAAGTCTAGTTTCAGGGTTAGGTAAACTATTAGTCAGCATAATCTAAACATCTGGTTAGAGCTTTGATCAGGAAGGGGTATAAGACCTAATCCAGGACAACGAGACTAGAGAAGATATTTGCTGGGGCTCATGGAAAAGAAAGGCATGCTCTGTCTTTCTGAATGGTACATGGCACAGATGTGAAGGCTGAAACCATTGTAGGCATTCTGACATCATGAAAAGTAGCTCTATTTGATGACTGTTAAGCCACTGAATCAAACAAATCCTGAACCTTGCCCTACTTATGATCTATCTATCTGTCTATACATTCTTGTCCTAAAAAGGATCTAAGGCAGACACAGGGTTATAAGAGCGAATAAATCCCCTTTATTTTCAAGTCAGATTGAGTTGGGTTTTCCTAACTTGCAAGCAAATGCATCCTCACTGTTAGATGCAAACATACATATTTGGATAAAAATTAACTATCCAGTGGTCAGTGGTAGTTCAACTAAGACATTAATTCAACTAAGTCATCCCAATGCCACTGCTCTTGAACATAAATGACTTGGGACATAGTCTATCGCCTTCTGCCATTTTTCATATTGACAGCTGGAAACAACTTGCTAGTCTTATTCCGTTCAGCAGGCTTTTCCTCTGCTGATTTCTTGTGGCACTAAAATAAAACATTTTCACCAAGACAAAATTAATTAGCACACTTAACATCTTCCTTAAGAGTTTTTGAGGGCCGAGCCCGTGGCGCGCTCGGGAGAGTGCGGCTCTGGGAGCGCAGCAGCACTCCCACCGCAGGTTCGGATCCTATATAGGGATGACCGGTGCACTCACTGGCTGACCACGGTGCAGCCAGTCTCAAAAAGGACAAAAAATAAATAAAAACAGATTGTTTGGGCCGGCCCAGTGGTGCACTGGAGAGTGTGCCGCTTGGGAGCACAGCGGCGCTCCCGCCGAGGGTTCGGATCCCATGTGGAGACTGGTTCCTGCTCACTGGCTGAGCGCGGTGCGGGTGCAACACCGAGGGTTGCGATCCTGTTGCCGGTCCCCGGTATGGGCGCGACACCGAGGGTTGCGATCCCGTTACCGGTCAGTAAAAAAGACAAAAAGGAAAAAAAAAAAAAGAGTTTTTGAGCCCAGCAAGGTGACAAGTTGAGCTAAGGAGAACTGGGAATCAAGTAGGATATTTTGACAACTAATGACAAGAAAACTGATGTCTGGTAGTTGAGGTCATTAAATAACTGACTTAAGTTGATGGTATCTAAGAACTAATGAGAGGAGATGTGGGGAGGAGACTTGAAGAAATATAAAGCACAGAACAAATACAGGTGGTTTTATTGAAATTTATACACTCTTACTATTGTCAATATGGAAGTTCTTAGTGGTGTCAAAAGTCAGGCAATATATTTTTTGTCCTTATTTATAAGTAACTTCAGTGGGGTCAGATAAGAATTTCTAGGCACACCCACCCACTGCCCAAGCCAGAGCCAAGGTGAGTGCCCCAATCCCTTATGCTACCAGGGGCCCAGACTGAAGCCCTGGAAAGCCCCTTCTACCACCCAAGCAGGAGTGAAGGTGAGCATCCCATGTGAGTGCCACAAACATCGTTTCTGCACAGGTGTTCCACCACAACCACCACCACACCTACTGCCACTGCAAGGATAGCTCTCTACCACAGAAGTAGCCAGGGCCATCCTATAGACGCTCACCAAACACTCAACTCCACTGATGCAAGAAGAGTCACCAGCAGAGCCTGCAAATAGAGGAGGAAGTCTTTCTCCTCATAACCCACTCCAGAATAATAGAAGAAACAAGTGCTTTACCAGATACCCAGACATTAATGAAAAGATTCTAGAACTACAAATAAACAAGAACATATGACACCATCAAAGGAATACAGTAATTCTCAAGTATCAGACCCCATAGAGCAAGAAGCCCTTGAAATGTCTGAAAAGGAATTCCAAGCAACGATCTTAAGAAAACTCAACAAGATAAGAGAAGACTCAATTAGAGAACACAATAAAACAGAAAAAATATCCAGGATATGAAGGAGGAAATTTACAAAGAGATTAATACCTTAAAAAATAATGCAGCAGAACTCTTGGAATGAAGGATTCACTCAAAAAATTCACTCAAAAAAAATTTTTTTTCCTTTTTTGTCTTTTTTCGTGACCGGCAATGGATCGCAACCCTCAGTGTCACG
>NW_007731031.1:160998-161987 GCF_000696425.1 Galeopterus variegatus
AAAGAAAGAAAGAAAGAAAGAAAGAAAGAAAGAAAGAAAGAAAGAAAGAGCCACAATAATACATTAAACTTTCAGAAGGAGAGAAAAAACCTAAGGATACAAGAGACAGGGGGGACAGGGAGGAGGGTTGGGGATTGATCAGTTGGGTTAGGGGCATGAAGAATAATTACAATTTGTAATAATGACTATGCTAATAAAATAAATAAAAACAAAGAAAATAATCTCTAGGCACAAGACCATGATTATTATACAAAATGATTTGAGGACTGAATCACTTGGAACTATGTTCTACTGGATGGAAATCTCAAAAAAATAAAAAAAGGTTCCACGGTCAATAAAATGTGAAAAATGCTCCATTGTTTTCACCTGCCTATACTCTATTTCTCCTTCTTCTGGTAACAGTATCTCAACCTCACTCCCAGTCCATGTGGTTTATGTGCTACTAACCCCACCTTCCAGAACTATGGTGGGCAAAGGGCATAAACAAACCAGTTATTGTATTCCATACCCCCGAACTGAGTGATTGGTTAAAGAATGGGCAAATGACCCCAATCAGTCCAATGAGAATCAACTCCAGGATGTGTGCTGGAACTATTGGAAAAGAGGTATTCTCCTTCCACTGGGGTTGTTATTCTAGTTTTTTAAGAATAGTGAGGAGGAAGCTAACTCAGAAACAGACACCTAGTGATGCTCTTTCAGTACCTGGACCCTGCTGTGTCTGAAGTCCCTGACTTTTCAGTTGCATGTGCCCTCCATACACAAGGCCATTCACAGAGAAGACCAAAGAGGCCAGGTCCCAGCCACGTTCTCCTACTGCCCACTCAGTTTCAGACTGCAGCGAGACTGGCATGCTGCTGGACACCGTTGCCCCACAGAGCTATGTGTACTTTTCATTCACACATACCACCCCAGGGCCTACACCATGGAGGGATTTCTCAGTACTCTTAAGCAATTCAGGGCTTTAGATAGTTCTGCTTGTCCTCTCAAAG
>NW_007731031.1:163623-164528 GCF_000696425.1 Galeopterus variegatus
TCTTAAAAATGAAGCAATTTCTGACACGTGCTACAATATGGATGGACTCTGAAAACACTATACCACGTGAAATAAGCCAGTCAGAGAAGGACAAATACTGTACGATTCCACTTATATGAGGTGCATACAGTAGGCAAATGCATAGACAGAAAGGAGAGTGGCGGCAGCTGGGCGCGTGGGGAGGAGGGAGCGGAGACTTACTGCTGAGTAAGGCACAGAGTTTCAGTCTGCGATGAAGTGCTACAGACGGGTAGTGGTGACAGGTGAACAACACGTGATGGTATTTGATGCCAGTGAATTGTACGCTTAAATGTAATTAAAATGGTAAACTTTATGTTATGTATATTTTACCACAAAAATATGCTTTAAAAAAAAGTCTTCTAGCCTTTTTGTTTAGGCTGAAATCACACCAAAAAGAAATGCTTTTTTATTTGCATCTTCTCCAGTTTGTTCAGGTAAACACCCCTTCCAAAAAAGGTGCTAAACCAGCCCTAGCCTCAATAGGGGAAGCCTCAGACCACAGCAATCATTTCCATCTTCCTGTCATTTGAAAGTTATTTCATGATCACTCCTCCAACCACCCTGACACAAACACAGTACACACAATTTGGGATTCCTTTATCTTGTAATTCACTTACCAGAGATGAGGAAAAGGCCTAATTCTCACAATATCCAGTGCCACTCCCTTGACTAGACACACTGCCTTCACAAAGCCACAGGTCACGTCACCTTTCTGAGCAGGGCAAATGTCCTATTCTTGCTTTTATTCATGCTGATCCCTTTTCTCTTGTTTTATGAAGATTCCTAACTAGCTGAAAGCACTAGCATGTGTGAGATGGCCCAAGTTTTATGCACAGTTCTTTTAGTAAAGAATCAAGGATGTCAAAGCTACTTACAGAATTCAA
>NW_007731031.1:164726-167295 GCF_000696425.1 Galeopterus variegatus
GTTTTATGCACAGTTCTTTTAGTAAAGAATCAAGGATGTCAAAGCTACTTACAGAATTCAAGGAGTTGGACAATTGCTTGTTAGACTAGCCATTGTCAGCATCTGTTCTGGACAAAACAATTACAGTCTTTAAGCTGTTGTGAGATGGGATTAAGTTTGCCTCAGTTCCCTTTATAGCTTAAAGTACTTCTTCTGATGATACATTAATTGATACAAATGTTTTCAAGACCACACATAGTGAAAAGAGCAGCAGCTGATTCAGCCAGGGTAGGGGGTTTGGGGTGTGGGGAGTGGGAAGGAAGCCATAGACACTGTCACTGCACTGTCATCATCATTGTCATCACCTCTTCACCTCAGAAGGTGGAGATCCCAGAGAACATGCTGAGAAGCACAGGCTGGAAACACACCTGGTGGATGAAGCAAGGCCATTGAGATTGCTTATCATGGGAGGGGAAGGCTACAGCACCATCCATAAAATAGGTGCCTTCTATCTGCCTTATCATTTTAATAGAAGCTCAAACCTCTACTGCATATCGATATATAAACATAGATCAAAATAGGAAAAAATTCAATGGGTCTCCTCTTCAATAACACAAGGCTTGGCTAGATGATTGAAAGTGGGACTTGCAGGGTCAGAGTTGGAAAGCAGTGAGCTGGTATTTGGGTCAGGACTTGGCCCAAGAGGCCGAGTCATGTTTTGAAGTCTGGAAGTTCACTAGAAGCTTCCCCAGCCACATGGGAAAGATATCCTTGACTGAGCTGATCACAGAGCTAAGTAAGGGCCAGCACCCTGAGTGCATGGTCAATCTGAAGACCAAGGGCTATAGAGCAGCTCCTCAGGTGGGACGACTGACTCCTCCTAGCAAGACACACTGGTTCTTTCCTTCAGTTATTTTGAATGCACTCCAGGACCTGACACAGTGAGACGTAGGAAACTTTAAGACAAGGAAGATTAAACGTGGCAACGTTTTGTGGAAGGAGAGGGAGTCTGGCAGCCACACTCTGAACTCCCCCTCCCTGGGGGTTCTGAAAATAGACATCTTGGTCGATGATTTAGGCCTTCCCCAGCTGGGACCTGGAGAAGATAAAGACTGGAACTTCATTCCTTTTCTAAATTGTCCCATCACTTTCACCTAATGTGCTGGAATGCTTTACAAAGTCTTTGGTCTTCTTAAGAGCTTTAAGAAATAAGTAAGTGGAATGAAATATTCTCATTTTCTAAAAGTCATTGAATTAAACAGGGGAAAGCATATACACAGCAGGTGAATACATATCTTTAAAAGGCTGACAACAAAATAACCACTGTGTTTGATGATGGATGCTTACTCAGAGAGTAGTGATTTGCCTGCCCATCTCATGAAGGGCATCTGCTGTGGACATAATTGACCCACTACCAGTGTAATCCATTACCCACTTTGTGGCAATTGCATGGGCTACCGAGACTAGAGCAAGCTAACAATCTTGTTAGAGACAGCATTGTTTCTTTCCCTCCAATTCTCTGCTGTGTTTATTGATGTTTTTGTTTTATATTCAAAGCTGCTGCTGTGGCTGCTGCTTCCGCAATGTGACCTTTCTTACATGAAAACATGCCCCAAAAGCCTTGACCCTTGGTCATCTCATTGCCTATTGTTGCAATGGGTCATTGGTTGGTGGCAATGGCCAGAAGTGCTACTGCTTGAGGCTCAGGAACTCTGCTGGTGGGCCCAGGAACTCCTTTACTCAGCATGAGCTGTTACCCCCTCACTGCTGCACTGGTATGGCTGCTCACCAGGACTGTTCCTAGCCTGCCCCAGGAAAACTCCTGGCTTGTAGACTTGCATCTATGGAAGGGCTCTTAGAAGATACTTGATCCCGTTCCCCATTTTTCTGAAGGACAAATGGAGGCTCAGAAGAAGAAACTTCCATGCCTGAGCTCACTCAAGCAGTTAGAGGCTGAGCCTCTTTAGTCCCCTTCATTTCCATCTTCGCACTATTATAGCACTAGGAGTAGTCATCAGTATTGGGCAACAACATGAGCCAGGCACTTTATGTATGTTATTTCAGTCTTCACTACAATTCTGTAGTTAGGCATTATTATCGTCTTTCACAGTTTAGAATACCGAGCCTCAGAAATCCTGAGTGATTTGCCAAATCCCACATCACTAAACGTAGTTAGTTGAGTTTTGATACAAACTCAGGTCTGTTCGACTCCAGAATCCCTGCTCCTTCCCACATGACCTCAGCAGCACATGGGACAATTCTAGACCCCACTGTTCTTAGGCTCCAGAGAAAGACGCCCCAGCACCCACACTAGCCTTAACTACCATATCCTCCCACAGGGTAACCTTCCATGCAACTGTCCCCTTCTGTACCGTGAGCTATGTCCCTTCTATTTTACAAAGTTCTTCCTAATATTTATATACATTTTTCATTGTGGGTTTGGAAAGCTTTATCACATCCTTTGACTACTTACTTCAACCATTGCTCTTATAGCAGTACACAGAGTCCTATAGAGAGAGATGTTTTCATGCACTGAAAAAATGGGGAGGGTGTTAACTGGTGGGGGAGGAGGACTCAGGAATACATCTCT
>NW_007731031.1:167791-168689 GCF_000696425.1 Galeopterus variegatus
GCACTGAAAAAATGGGGAGGGTGTTAACTGGTGGGGGAGGAGGACTCAGGAATACATCTCTCCTCAGTGGCTTCAGGAGAAGTTTGGTGTCCCAGGAAGGCTATGGCATCCGAAGTAGTAGACACTGTGGAATCAGGAGGTTTCAGCTGTTTGTCTGCACATGCCTAATACAGCAAAGCTGAGTCTCGGGAATTCCAATGTCGGTGTGAACAAGTGGCCCATTCTTCAGGATCAATGCTACCTTCTCTGCAAGAGTGACTTTCTTGTTCCTGGGAGAGACTCTAGATTTGCAGTCCAGCCTTAATCCTGATTTATTCTCTATATTGACCTTGACAAGGATATATAAGCCCACTGAACCTCTGTTTCTTTGTGTATAGAGCAGGGTAATAACAACCTGACAAGAATATTATGAGGACAAAATCAAATGAATGTCCTACTACAGGGCCTAACAGTAGGCCCCCAAGAAATGATAATTTTCTTTCCTCTCCCTTCCTTCCCTGGCCCATGAGTTTTGGGCAACAGTGATGCACATCACTTCCAGGACAGAGCATTCCCTTGCTGGTGCAAGGTCCTCTAGCCCTGGTCTTACCTATCAAGGTGAACTCTGAAATGCCATATTGAGAAAGAGCATCATAAAATGGCATAGGGCAACTTCATGGAGCAGAGCCCACAGTGACCCACAGTGGATACATAATATGAACAATAAATAAGCTTTTATTATTTTTAACTACTGAGATTTTGGTCGTGTTCATTACCACAGAATAATCTATAGAATACAGCAGTCCAAACCCTGTTTTTCATGTTGTATCCCCTTGAAAAAGGATTTGGGTTTTTTTATTGTTTTGTTTTGCTTTGGCCCTACTGAGCAAGTCAATGACTTTAAAGATCTTTTGGGAAG
>NW_007731031.1:170273-172509 GCF_000696425.1 Galeopterus variegatus
ATTTTTATTGTGTTTATTTAAATGGTTGCCTTGTATTTATAGCAACTGATACCAGTTTTCTATTTGAGGTATTGATAGAAATCCTTTAAAATAAATTAATTTAGAAAAGTGAATGTATTTAAAGAAAACACATAATAAATGGGAAAAAGTGTTTCCTTTAATGTTTCTTTCCATGTCAGGGAACTCCACTGGTTTGACATTCCTGACCTCTGACTGCTCTCCACAGCTTCACTCATCAAGCAACTTTATTCACTCTGCCTTGGGTGGGGGTGGGGAGAGTGCTAGATCTGACTGTAAATTTGAGAATGAAATGCGCATGCCCAGGTTGGCCTCCCTGCTTCTTGCTCTTGAAATTTAGATACCCAGAGGATAATTTACTCATAGATAATTGGCTTATAAATTTCCAGTCCAATTGGTGGGATTCTAGCAGCAGGTTATTTGCTTANTTGTTTTGTTTTGCTTTGGCCCTACTGAGCAAGTCAATGACTTTAAAGATCTTTTGGGAAGAAGCATTGGACTGGGAGACAGAAGACTTGAAATATGAATTTTAGTCCTGGCTCATCTACCAACTAACTATAGGACCTTAAGTTAGTCACGTCCACCAAGTCCTCACTTTTCTCATCTGTATAATAAGAGTTAGCTTTCCCAAAATGTGAGGCACCTACCATTATTGGTACTTTAGATCCTTGCAACTCAAAGAGGGGTCTGCCAGCAGCACTGAGACTGTGTTCAAAAGGCAAGTTCTTGGGTCCCACTACAGACCTACTGAATCTAATTCTGCATTTTTAACAAGATTTCCCAGATGATTCTCATGCACATTAAAGTTAGAGAANAAACTGTGGTATGTGCCAATTTTTGCTGCTGTGTGTGGCTCTAAACACTTGACCATGTTTTACCTATTGCATTTTTGCTTATTGGTTCAGCAATGCTCTACCTACAGCTGAAAAGTGTTTGCAGTGGCTTATGAGAAAGTCATCAGTCTCCAGGCAAAAGTAAGAGTTTATAAGGAAAGAAAGAGGACCCAAGGGAAATCTTATCAAGAAATCTTTGTTAAGGTGTAACTTTCTATTGCAATCTATGCAAGGTCTGTCCCCTATACTCCCTTCTCTGCCCTTTGCTAGTTGACTTGGGCATTCAAAACTGGTTTGAAAAAACTTACTCAGAGTCCTAGTCTAATTTCTGGTCAAACTGTCCAGATTTTTCTGAAATCTATACTTGTCCAAGTACCTACTCATAAAGGCACCATTTTTGAGGCTAAATAAAATAATACCACGCTTATTCTTCCCTTTCTAATGACAGTGCAGAGGTGGGTAGGAGTCACAGGCTACATTTTTCCTAACCTGGACTCTTTGTNATAATTGGCTTATAAATTTCCAGTCCAATTGGTGGGATTCTAGCAGCAGGTTATTTGCTTACTGTATCTTTATTGTGTGCCTGTAATATGCTGGGTTCTGGTTGTGTTTCTTCTTTTCTGTCTTCCTGCTGCCCAGAGGTACCGCTCCCTTTACAGGGTTCCAGACCAGCCTCTGGCCAGGCTTTTGCAATATCTTTGGTTTCTAAGCTTCTGAATCTTCTCAGAGGCAGAGTCAGGGTCATTGATGAGCTTGGGGTTCTTCTAGAAGAAAGCATTAGGTATTCATCATCATGAATCATGAGACAAAAAAAAAAAAAGCAAAAACACAACAGGTAATTGTTTATAAGGCATCTAGTCAGTCCCACAATGGCTTAACTGTCATCCATCAAGCAGGTCAATCATGAGGAGTTTAGTGATTACCCTACCAATGACCCAGTTTTGTCAAAATGCCCTAGGTAAGAGTGTCCTGCCCTTTCCTTGAAGAGTAACAGCTTTAATGTCTGGGCCCAACATTTGCTTGTCATTCTCCACCACTCAACTGATGTGATACCCATTTACTCCTTATTACGTGGTCTGTTTGGTTTTCATCACGGTGCTTATCTCCACTGCTTTGTCTACTTGTTTATGGTCTTCTCTCCCCAAAACTGTAGGCTCAAGGAAAGAACTCTTGCTAGATTGTTCATGGCTGTTTCCTGAGTGTCTAGACATGTTAAATAAATGAGTCAACACTTCCATATTCCAATTGTTGGAACAAGAAAACTTGGATGTGTACTTTCAAGATCTAATTAGCAGTCACTCTGTAGCATCACTGTTTAACTCTCAAACTGTGGTATGTGCCAATTTTTGCTGCTGTGTGTGGCTCTAAACACTTGACCATGTTTT